>NW_008584815.1:19047-44495 GCF_000691845.1 Merops nubicus
AGTGTCTGTTACAGGTCTGGCGATGTCCCTAACCCTAAACTGTGACATTTGCCAGTTACCATCATGAGCAAACCAGACTCGACTTGGGGAAATTATTTTTAATTCTTAATTATATATAAAAAATATTTTAGTAGTTAATATATTATTAATATATATATAACAATTAAACAAAGTAGGAAAATGAGAAATAAAAACTCCACTAAAACCACCTTCCCCTTACCCCTACCTTCTTCCCAGGCTCCACTTTACTCCCAGATCCTCTGTCTCCTCCCCACTTGCCCTGAGCGGTGCGTGGAGGAATAGAGAATGGGACATGCAGCTGGTTTCTAATGCTTTATTTGTACTGCTCCTTCCTCCTCACGATGCTTTCCCCATTTCAGAGTGGTGTTCCTCCCATACGATACAGTCTTTAATGACCTTCTTCAGTTTGGATCCTTCTCATGGGCTGCAGTTCTTCAAAAACTGCTTCAGCATGGATCCTTTCCATGAGGTATAGTCCTTCGAGAGCAGACTATTTTAGTAGTCTCCATGGGCCACAGGTTCTGCCAGAACCTCCTTCTGTATGGGCTCCTTTCCACAAACCCGAATTCTTGCCCTAAGTCTGCTTCTGCGTGGATTCTCCACCCATTGCAGCTTTCTTCAGGGCACATCCAGCTGCTCTGATATGAGATCCTCCAAGGGCTGCAGGGGGACAATCTGTCTCACCATGGTCTTCACCATGGGCTGCAGGGGAATCTTTACTCCAGCAGCTGAAGGATCTCATCCTCTTGTTTTTCACTGACCTTGGTGTCTGCAGGGCTGTTTCTCTCACATGTTCTCACTCACAGCTGCTGTGCACAATGTTTTTCATCCTTTCTTAAAGGTTTATCACAGAGACACTACCAACCTCACTGATTGGCTCCAATTTGGTCAGTGACAGCTCCATTTTAGAGCTGGCTGGAGCTGGCTCTGCCTGACATGGAGGAAGTTTCTGGTCTCTTCACACAGAAGCCATTCCTGCAGCCCTGCTGCCACTGAAACCTTGACAGGTAAACCAAATAGAACAGTTAAGAAGCTGCTATTTTATTTCCTGTACTATTAAGCAAGGACAAGGCTTTTGTGTTTTGATTTTCAATATTTCTGTTATGTGGTGATCCAAGCTTGGGAAAATACAAGTTAATCCAAATCATTAACTATCAAATGATCCTGAGTGTTTATGGAGACCCTTTCATGTCAGAAACCCCAGGTTTTCAGAGTGAAACCCTATGTTTTCCCTGTGAAAGCAAAGTGTAAGAACTGCACCTTAAAGGAGCTATTTGAACTTCACAGGGCTTGGCTCATAGGGTTTGAAAGAAGTTGGGTTTGTAGGGATTGGAGCTGAATCAGCTTATGTCAGAGTGCAGGCAATGAATCTTCAGAGGTATTCCTTGCATCAAGGCTCTTCTTATCTCTATAGTCAGGAGGCTTTATCTGTGCCCAGCAAAGCACTGAAACCAAGAAGCCAAGAAGTTCAAGCTGCCTGCCACACAGAAATCTCTTCTCTCTCCATCTGTCATTTAAACGTAGACATCATCTGGTCTGTGCTAGCGTTGAAAGAGCCATCATTATTTCTCCAGGTCGCTGAGCTGTTGCAGCTTTGTGATGGTCTGGAGACTGCTCAGCTCTTTTTTCTGAGCCATTCCAACCACTTTAGACATAGCCTTAGAGGTTGGAGTCATTATCTAAAGCAGGGAAGTGAACAGGAAATTTCTCATCATAAAATGAAAAAGCGGGAAAGCCCCTTCTTCTGGCCAGAAACAGAAGCTTCTTATTTTGAGAGAGAGGTTTTATGGGGGAAAAAAAAGTGATTCAACAAAGATGCTTTGGTTTAAGACATTATCCTGTAAGGAGGACATTTTTCTCAATATGTTTGCTTGTACTGCTTGGAGCAAGCCCAGGGAACAACAGGCTCTCTGTTAGCATCTGGTTATTGTCAGAGCTCTTATTTGTGCAGTTGTTATTTACCACTGTTTATTTTAACTTTCTTACACCTTCCCACATCCCTTATGAATAAGGACAACTACTTTTCTTGGGATCCCTTAATTTCAGGATTTCCACTGAAAGTGAGAAGTGTGATTTGCCAACAAATTACTGAGGGGTAAAAACTGTTCATCAGGTTGGGATTAGAGCAGATGGGGTAAAAACAGATAACAGTTTGAAATTATTGAAAAGGAGAATGAACCTGGTTTTCCTCCCCCATCCTGCTCCATCCATCCTTTTTCCCCACCTTATTCTCTCTCATGCTGGCTTTGGTGCCTGTGGCTCCCCTATAAAAGAGACAACACAAATCACTAGTTTGGCACAAAAGGAGAATGGTATTTCAATAGGTTGTCAAGATATATCAGCTGCCTAGGGGATCCAACTCAGTCTCTGGATCCACTCCTGGAGGAGTGGCTTTATGTGTTCAAAAGGAAGGGTGAATATTTCCACTGGATATGGTGAATAAAGGAACTGGATATTCCCAAATCTAGTTACAAAGGTAAGTGCTAATTATGTTTTGTTCATCTGAATTGGTGGTATTTTGTCAAATATCAAATCATAAAGAAAAGGACAATCTCAGCTGCTGCGTTGTCAGCATTACTTCAGCACAGTCTTACATATTCCTTCCTGAAGACAATTAATGCATATTTAATGAATTAAAGACAGAAACTTCCTTTCTGGGAAAAAGAAAAATGTTCAACTATTATTTCTGTGAAGCAAAGTATTTTTAAACAGAAAACAACGTTTCTGAAAACTTCTAAGTGCCTGTGACAGCATCCTGCAAGGCAAAAAACAGGTAGAGGTCACTGTCAAGGTCATAAAAACATGGACTCACCTAGTTTGAAAAAGACCTTCAAGTTCATTGAGTCCAGCCATTAACCTAAGTCTACCAAGTCCACTGATAAACCCTATCCCTAAACACCACATCTACATGACTTTTAAACACATCCAGAGATGATAACTCCACCACTTCCCTGGGCAGCCTGTTTAACCCATTCAATGAAGAGGTTTTTCCTAATATCCAACCTAAACCTCCCCTGGCACAACCTGAGGCCGTTTCCTCCTGTCCTATCACTTGTTAGTTGTGATAGGAGACCAGCACCCACCTATCTTCCTGAAAGGAGGTTGTAGTTGTAGGGAGCAACAATGTCTCCCCTCAGTCTTCTTTTCTTCGGACTAAATAGCCTCAGTTCTCTTAGCTGCTACTCGTAAGACTTGTGCTCCTTCACCAACTTAGTTGCTCTTCTCTGGAGTTGCTCTTCTCTGGACTTGCTCCAGCACCTCCATGTCTTTCTTGTATTGAGGTGTCCAAAACTGAACCCAGTACTTGAGGTATGACCTTACCAGTGCCAAGTACAGGGGGATAAAGATATGAATGGCTTCTGTCATTTCATATGTGCCAAAGGTGTCTGAAACTCCTGCAGGGGGCTGGCAGACTTTGCAGGTCCTAGGTGTATGGTCTCTGGAGTGGCAAATGGAAGCTGGGACCAGCACCTTATCACACCAGAATGTCTCTGTCTCTGCTTAGGTACCAGGATCCCTAAGTTTCAGAAGTGTACACATGCTCTATTTTAGTAGCTGTCATTCGTCAGATAGCAAATATTGACATGAAAGTATCAGGCATTAATGAATTGCAAACATTCAAAAGAGTATGAAGATTTAATAATGTATTTAAGTCTTACTGAGGGTGATGCTAAATCGTTTTGTTTTCTTTTTAATTGCAACCTGTTAATAATACTGCAAACCTCTTCTTACATTGTTATTATTACTACATTACACATTAATTTAATTGTTGTCTCTCATAAAATTCTCCAGATGTCTTATACAGATCATTCCCATTCTAAAATGCCATTATACCAGAATAGTTGTGATATTTTGTCCCTTTCCATGATGTTCTGAGGAGTGGGCTGTCATATTTTCCCAGCCTTTATACTTCATATAAAATGCAATTGAAAATGTGATTTTTGTTACTCTTTATGACACATCAGATATCTCTGGGGTGAGTTAACTGCTACACATAAACAGTGACAGAATGAAAAGTGACTTCCAGACTTCACAGAAAAATTTTAGGATAGATTGGTTAGATGGATAGATGGATAGATAGATAGATCAATCATAGAAATGACTGTGCAGTAAGCCACAGGTACCTTTTCCCTTCATATCTATTAGAGAGAATAATTCAGGAAGATCAGCTAAGATTTTAAAACCTTGAATGTGTAGCAGCATTTAGCTAATTGCAGTGTAAACTGTTACAGCTGGGTGAATTTTAGTATCAAAGGTATATTTTTGTTTTCTTTTAATTATTATTATTTTTTTATTAAAGAAGAATTTTCTATAAGCAATATCTTTTTCCTTCTTTCCTCCTTCCATTGGAAATCTGAAAAATAGAAACCTAGTCTAGAAAATTTATACTTTTCCTAAAAAAAAAATAAAAATATTTTTTTCAAACATTTCTTTTGGTTTCAAACATAACCTTTTAGTTAACACAATGGTACTAGTCTAATTTGACTATTTCATTTTCCTTTTTTTTTTAAGAAAAACACAAATGCAAAACTAAGGAAACAACCTAAAACAAAACCCAAACACCCTACTTTTTAGACAGTTCTGGTTCCCTAAATGAAGCCAGGTCACACACCTGATTTCCTTATGTTCCCAAGGTTGTAAGTACCTGTGTTTTTTCTATCTCTGATACTTGGTTGTAACAATTCTCCCTAGTATCAGTATTGCATATTTTTGTAGAGTGGAAAAGGAAAGCTGCTGAATAATTATCAGTGTAAAACTATCTTAATAGACTCTCTGTTATGTCTTTGGAAGGAACCTTTCCACAGGCTGCAGGATTTTAGGATACATGTTTCTCAATTCAGATTATCACATAATGACTCTAAAAGACAATTTTCTTGCTATGCTAGAAGAAAAAGAAACACTGTAGAAAGTTAGATACAAAATAGATTTTAGAAGCCCAGAAGGATAATTATAAAACCAGCCAAAACTGTAGCATACCGAATTTAAACACCTTTTACTGAACTCCATTAATAGCTCCTATGAATGGTGAAATTATTAAGTAGCATTGTGTTTCTCTTGCAAAAAAAAAAAAATCAAGTGGATTCAGTAAATATTTTTATTTGAATGGGTTTGATTTCAACATCTTGAAACATATATTATTCTTGAATGAAGTATTACAAAGGAAAAGAAACAGAAGGGTAAGTTGCTTGTAGAAATTAGTGTTCACACTAAGAAATTGTACCATCAGGGCAGTTTTTTCTTAAAAAATTGATTGAACCAAAATGAGACAATCCTGAGAAGGCATTTTAGAGGCAGTTTATTAAGAAAAAGGGAAGAATTAAAGGAGGTAAGGGATCTTTTAGCGTGGCCTTGACTTGTCATGTATTCAAAGGTCAGCTGAAAATTGCAAAGGAAATCAATTTGTCACATGCTGCTCTGCATGAGCCTTTTTGCTGTCAATGACCTGGAGTGAAAATACTCTGCAGACAGTGCCTGACATCCTCACAGTAACAAACACACACCTTTGGCTTTTCTACCCTACTGTAATGTTGTTCTCCCCTCCCAGCCTCCTCACGTCTGTCCCTCTCTGCCATGCCTCTTCATTCAGGTATCTTGCAGTAATGAAACACAAAATCTGCTTTATAGGGTGAAAGAAATGGAGAAATGTGGATCATAGAATCATAGAATCTTTTGGGTTGGAAGGAACCTTCAAGATTGTCGTTTCAAGCCCCTGCCATGGGCAGGGACACCTTCCTCTAGACCAAGCTGCTCAAAGCCCCATCCAGCCTGGCCTTGAAGACTTCCAGGGGAAGGGGCAACCACAACTTCTCTAGGCAACTTCTTCTTCTGTCTTACCACACTCACACTGAAGGACTTGGCCTTGTTGACCCTCATGAGGTTTGCACAGAATGGCAAAACCTAATCCATACTGCTTACATCAAAGTTGGTGACATGAATTTGGATTACTGTTCACCTTTCACTAAAACAGATTTGCAGGTGAGAGGCTATAAGCCAAAGACAGGTGGATATCAAAGAAGCTTACAAAGCAGAGATTTATTGAGGAGATAATGATTGGGGTGGCTGATGAAGCTTTAACACTTTAATAAGTCTCCTAGGTCTTACAACAGTGGTGTGGGGGAGATGGTCTTCCAGTGCATGGGCTGATGTGAGAAGCAGCAGGACATTAGTTATCCTTGACCTAATGGCACATCAAACTGCAGGCTCCCATTCTGTTTGCATCAGGGATGAGTCTGAGCTAAAGATTTTTCACATCTCTATTTGAATTTAAGAATGAAGTTTTTTAACTGACACGAAGTTGCTGGGTTTGTCATTACTCAATAAACTGTTTAATGAAAAAAGATTTTTAAAATTGATCAGTGTGTCACAATAAGCCTGCTAGTGTGAGTATTCCCTACTAGATGAATATGGGACACTTCAAAGTGCTTTAGAAGGTTTCTCCTTCTATAAATAAAAATAAACATATATCTTTGCAATAGTGAAAAACCGAGTCCTGTTTAGCCTAGGAGACTGTGACTCCTGAATAAGAAGAGTCATGCTGACTTTATAAGGAAAAAAGACTTTATAAGGAAAAAAAGTGATAGTCCAGTCAGGGATAGAACTAATGAAGCTTGATTATTGATGTCTCCCCTCCCTGTGTGGATTCTCTAATGTATAGTAATAATATTCTTAGCTTTATCATAAGTGGGATATTTTCACCTCTCCTCGGTCATAGAAAGTGTAACAGTGCAGTACAGCTTGAGCCAGGAGTCCATGAACTTTCACTGAAGCTGGGTAACAGATTCAAGCATTGTTTGAGGGACAAAGGGGAAAATGGATACACTAACTGATGTGAAAACACACAAACAATTATATACCCTTCACAGTTATCCAGCAATGCTTTCTGATTGCAAAATATATATATATATTTAATAAGACTTCTTAATATATATGTATTCTTAACACCAATTATTTTCCTTAAATTTTAACATCTTGCATAAAAGAAGTCCAGGATGAATCCAACACAATCTGCTTTAGAGGTAGATTGGAATGTTCCATTGCATTAACATAAAATGGATTGATTTTAGAGCATTTCTGAATCACTTGTTTGGGGCCAGCTCTACAAATAGACAACTAAATTACCTGCTAAACGATCATATCAGTTGCCCAGTTCTGTATTCAGATGTGCCAGAGAAAAGCCCAGTTTCCCTAATAAGCACTCCTATAAACAACAGGGATGCTGGGTATGGGAGATGATGGAGAGATGAAACATGCTGGGAGAAATCCAGTATTATCACTAAGGGTTGATTTAAATAACAAGAAAGTGTTCTCTAGATTAAGTTACATATCTCACATCTGCTTGGGTTGAGGGAATTATTGTGATTTTACCCATATCAAGTTTCAACAGCTAAAGCTATATCTTCCCTAAGAGAAAGATGCAAGTTTGTTGTCATGAAAATAAATTGCATGTGCAGACAATCCACTGAAAGTTGTACTTTTGTTTTGGTAGGTTGAAGTACGTTTTGGAGAAGAAAGAAACAGAGCATGATGGTCTGTCTTTTTGGTTCTGAAGATCTGTGCAGATTACATTATTTAATCTGTTTACTTCTCAGTCAGTATTGCTTTCTGCCTGTATTTCTTTCAAAACAATTCAAAGTTTAGGTTACAATACCCAAAGTTAGGATTTGGACAGCTACATGAAAATTGTAAGGAATTCTGTAGCTTTCAGATGATATTTTTATTGCAAGAGAAACACCTGTTGGGTTGAAGTTGATAAGAACTTGGGAGCTTATTCAATATTTTTGATGGTTGAGTTCTTTTGAAAAGAGAGGTCAAACTAAAATTGATAGTGGCCCTTAATACAGAATATTAAATATAGAGGTACCTAGAGTATATTGTTAGTCAAAGTGGCTAAATAAATAACACCCAACACATTAATAAATAATAGAATGATTAGAAATCTCTCTTGAACTCTCCACTGCCACAGAGATATTGAATAAGGAGACAAATGTTGAATTTTAAGCCCATAGTTAAGCATCACTTTTCAGTAAATAGCATTCATGCTATTCAACAACTGAATAGTTTGTTCAGTTAATAAATTTGTTGAAAAAATTATTTTTTCCTTCACAAAGTACATTCTGCTTTCCTGCTTTACATCACAGATTTTCTTTTGATACTTCAGAGAGTTTTTGTTTGTTTGTTTTCAATTCATTATCTATTTTTTTGTATTAAACTTTTTGTTTAATAGAGAATGAAATAGAAGAAATTTTTAGGCAGCTTCCAGTCATGAAATAAATGTAGGGGATGACTGATTGGAAACTGATTATTAAACTGACACCTAAACTTTGCAAGGAGATGTCATGCAGGCAGTAGCGAGAAGAACAGAGGTGTGATAGTAAGAAGAAATTGTCCTTGGGTACAGTAAATATCAAAAATGAGAGAGAAACTTGTACTCATTTTGTTTTCTCTAGACTGAAGGCTTTATCAACTACATCAAGGTGGTGTAGAATGATCCCATTAATAACTGAAAAAAATGCATATTTTTTTCATGGCTGTTTATGGTCTTCTTTAGAGCCTCCCCTCTGACAACCCCTGACTTTATGGGGAGCCCTGCTTCTTGGCTGTAGGAATCACCAGAGGTCTAGCACAGGAATAACTCAGGAGATTTTTCCAGGGATGACCCTCAGCAGCAGCAGTGCCTAAAACAATCCTTCCCACCTTGCCTCACCCACCATCTCTATTTACTGTGCAGACAGATTGCAGATCTCAAGCTGTCCTACCTCTCCTTACAGAGAAGGAAGCAAGCAGAAAATTTGCCTCCTTGAGAGGGAGCAGGGTTCTCCCACAAAAACTTCAGACACAGAGCCTTACCCCAATCCAGGTGAGATTTTGCCATCATTTTGTACCATGACTCAATATAATCTTTGTGGATTGATTATAAGGACACAAGCTACAACACATGATTTTAGAGCAGTTCTGTGACTGCTCCTTCAAAGAGTTACAGCTGCTCAGGATTAGTTTAGTTTAGTTTATTTATTTTTTTAATGGCTTTTAAGTTTAAGATTTTGATCCTTTGCATAGACATGTTTCCTAGGGTGCCACATTGCCAGCCCATCAGTGAAATCACATCTTTTCTCCCTGCCTGCTGCCTTGTGGTGAGATCAGGGTTAATCTACAGTGCACATAACCTGTAGGGTCTTTCTTGGTCTCCAAGTGCCCAGCTGAGTTTGCATGTATTTGTCCAAATATTGATCTTCTCCCTCTCCTGTACACTGCTTGGAGAGGAAGAAATATGTGATTTGTTGTTCCTTATAATTAAACAGTGATTCATTTTGTTATTAAAATGTTCCCTATGAAAAGTACTAATAAAATATCTAAAAAATAAAACCTTCTTAAAAGTAGATTTGTTTATACAATTTGGCAAACTCATTTTTTTTTTTCAGAATATCTTTTGCCTCCCATACTGTGTGTCTCTGACTGCACGTCAAAGACAAGACTACACATTTTTAGAGAGCAGGGTATCAGTAATCAAGACCTGTCATGCAGATCTGCTGGGAGAATTTTGCTTTTATTGTCTTTTCCTTAACAAGCTGGTACCTAGTTCATGCCAGTGGGACCCATTTGATGTGACATAATGAGAGATGCAGTTATGGCACTCCTCTGTGAAGTAAAAAAAGGGTCAGAAAAGTTTACTAAGGATCACACTAATGAGTTCAGAGCCCAAGATGTACCAGAAAGGACTCTCTTCTCCAATGTTGCTGTTAGACAAGCAGCTTTACTCTTTCTGCCAATTTTACAGCCTCCTACTCAGCATCAACTTAATTTAAAAAAGAAGGGTACCTAGTTCAGTATAGTCTCCTGTAAATTCCCATGGATTTGGTGGAAGAGCAATACTTTTTACTGACAGCAAAGGAAAGTGAAAGTTCTCAGTAAGGACTACAAGTCTAGGTATTTTTTTTTGTTGTTGTTTTGATTTAGTTTGGTTTAAAATTTGTGATCATACAAGACACGGGCAGTTCACAGTATTTTAGAGCTGTCTGACTGAGCTCTTCTTATTTACACTTTGGTGGCTTTGTAAGATTTTGTGTGCAGTATTGCTAAAACCATATATCCAAAGAAAACTGAGAAAATCCCCTAAACTTCATCCTATTTTCTTACATCTCAGGTCTTTGGTGGTGTGTCTGTCTGTTCAACTTTCCAAATTTTAAGCATTTAACTTACGCTGAAGTCAAAATTTCTATTTCTACTTCTCTTTCAGAGGGGAAAGATGGTGATTATAGATATCTCTATTTAAAATCAAAGTAAAAAATTATGAGATGTTCTAACTAAATGACAGTGCAAAATTTCAAAGATGAGTGACAAGGCCCTCAGGATAGAAAAACTACTGTGCTGTGTGCTGAGCAAATTGGCTGTCATCCTCACCAAGCAATTCTGACTGCTTAAAGACCTCAGAGCTGATGTGAACACATTTATTTGGACTCTGAACTTAGACACTAGTAGAAGCCCACTTTTATTACATGCCTTATATTGATCTTGCATCATGAACGGATCAGCAGCTGGTTTGTTCCACCTTTTTCACTCTTTCTTTCACACACAGGGTGCATTTACCTATGCTGGTAATATGGTGAAGAAAATGTTATTCCTATTTTGCAGATAGGTTAAGAACTCACTAACTGTGAGATTTATCTCACCTAATTTAGACCCCTGTAATGAAATGCTCTCTATCTGAGCTGGTCAGGTAAACTGTCTATATAGCAAATGTAAAGAAATGGGTATAATTAATTTTCCCTATTTTGTGTCTCCTCTAAGATGAAACGACTCCTACACTAGAAATGATTACTTATTTCCATTGACCATAAAAGAGAGCTCAGATACAGATGTCTAAAAAGCGAGTGATACTAACAGTGAGCAATCTTCCCAAAATAACATTTATATTCTGTAGGTATTTCTACACACAGCATTCAAACACGAAGGTAACTTCACACATGTTCTTACTGTAGGCTAATGTACTTTGCTCAGAACTATTATAAACTACTCTAATAAACTACTACTCATTTCTGGAATAAGACCTGAGATCTATAACCACACTGCAAGTGCCTTAACAGTGTTGTATTTATCCTTTCAGCACCAGCAAGGAACTTAAAACCTGGTGCTCAAGTCTAAAGTGTTGACCAATGCATTAGTTTTTCTTTGTGAATTAAAACCACAAAGGAAATATTGTTAAAGGAAAATTCCTGGAGCAGTTCACCCAAGAGGTAGAATTGAATCCTTGAGACATTGCATGTTCTTCTACAGATCCCTTGGAGACCCACAAGTTATGGAACGAATCTTTCATTTCACCCTACAGTGAGAAGATACTGGAATACCAGCACCTGTGCTTCTGCAGATCAGTATGGGAGATCCTCTTGGATGAAGTTTCTCTTCTGAGGTTCTCTTTTAGGTCCTCTTCAGTAGAAGGTTAAAATGTTAGCATGGAGTTCTGGAAATAAATTTCTCACACAGAATGCTTGCACAGAACATTCTCCAGGCACAGCAAACTACCTGTGTCCTTAGGAGAAATTTTTCAGGCCACATCTTCTCTATCACAATGTCAAAAGTAATCAGTTTTTAGTTGTAGTATATCCTTTCTTGATAATAGCAACCTGCCCCCATTGGACAGAGTAAAGAAATAAATAGAGATTTAAAATATATATTTTAAGGTTACTTACTTCTGACCTTCTAGCACTGGTAATATAACTCATTCTTTGTTTTGCTTTAGAAAGACTTGTGTTTACTGTAAAGTATATGTGGACTGAAGTCCCTTCAGGAAACTTGGGGGACAAAACCCATATAATATTGTATTATTGATGTTTTTAAGTAAACTCCAATCAATCAGAATCTCAGTGCTCATCAGAAGCAATTTGATTATTCTAGTTATGGTATAGAAATCTGACTATTCAGGAAAAAAACAAACAAACAAACAAACAAAACCAACCAACAAAACAAACAAAAATAAAAAAAATAAAAATAATAATAATAAAAAAAAAAACAACAACAACCAAAACCACATCATTCGTTACCTTCTTCATTAGTAATTTGCTCTCTCCTGTAACTCATCCCTTTGAGGGCCCATGTATTTAGAAGATCTAATTCTGTCAATATTAAGGCATCTGTACGTACCTCTGTGGAAACTCTGTGCCTTTATAAATCCCTGTTTTAGAGAACACATGCAGTATGCTCTGTGACTATGTGGAACTGTGAGAGAGCTGCACTATGACAAGGTAAATGTTGAGACCCATAGCATGTGTTATACCCTGAAATAAGCTTTTTACCCATTGCTGGATTCAAGGGCAAGTGGCACACACTATTACGGTTTGCATATTATCAGAAAAAAAGTACCAAAGCAGCCAGCATAATTATTTTTTTCTTTGCCTCCTTTTCCTCATAAAAGATCTGCTTTCTTACAACTCACCCCATTCTTAGTTCTGTCACTGTAGCTTGGGTTGAAGTTGGATTAAGGGAATGCTCTCACCTAAGGATCCAATAGATTTGGATTTTCAGTAGTTCTTCATTCTCATATAATCTTAGAATTTCTTTAGAAGTTCATCTGCTGTGAAGACAAGTTCCTTTCCACTTTCAGTGTCAAAAATTATTGTATCAGCATCTATTTACCCTTGAAAAATAATCTGAATAAAAAGATTGACATTTAAAGTTGAATGATAATTTCATATTATCATACCAATATATATTCTTATTCAGAAGGAGGAGAATTTCTTACTAGTCTGGTTAAATATATTTTGGCATGATAAAATTATTTCACTATAACAGCATCTGCATATGATATTGTTTAGAATGTTTAGTCCAAAATGATTATGAGTATAGATTAACCTTAGCTGTTGGCATGCCAAAACTTCACCAGCAGAAGACAAAAAAATGACTGAGACTGATCCATGTTACACCAGTTCCATCAACTACTGAAAGCCCCTTGGTTTTGTGTAGCCTTTCTCCTTGTGCAGATCAACTGATAATGAGATTAATTAAGTTCTTGGCTTTCTCTTGAGGCAGCATGAATTCAAAGCCATTGTGTACATTTTAGTTGTTGCAATTAATTAGAGCCTTCAGATTGAGAACAGGGGAGTTATTTTCAGTCCTAGTTTGTGGAAAAGATAGTACCTGTGTTTGGATAGTCTATGTATAGACATGCACTATTGTGTCAGAAAGCCTGGGCCTGAAAAAAATTTCCTTTACTGATCAAGTTTAAACCAAATTATGGTAAGATATTTCTTTGTCCTAAATTATGCTGCTAAGGTATAGAAGCATTTAGTTAACACTCTTGCAGTAGCACAGAAATTTGGTCCATTGATAATGGTCTTGTCTACTAGAGAACAGTGCTGTTTCACATCTAAAAAATGCTTGAGAACATAAAACTTAAATGTCAAGGCATAAGAAACAGTCTTCTCATCTAGGAGCTAGTTTGGCTTACATGAGAATATTTGACAAGATTGAGGGATGAGATCCTTTCCACCTAGTCAACACTGGTTAGGTTGTACCTGGAGTGATGTGTTCAGTCCTGGGCTCCCCAGAACAAGAGATAATGGTCATACAGAAGTTCAGTGAAGGGCCACAAAGATGATTAAAGGTCTCCTTAAAGACACCTCATACACAAGGAAATGGCCTCAAGTTGTGCCAGGGGAGGTTTAGGTTGGGTATTAGGAAAAACGTCTTCACTGAAAAGTTTGTAAAGCACTGGAACAGGCTGCCCAGGGGAGTGGTGGAGTCACCATCCCTGGAGGTGTTTAAAAGACGTGTGGATGTGGCACCTGGGGACATGGTTTAGTGGTGACTTGGCACTGCTGGATTAATGATCTTTTCCTACCAAAACTATTCTCTGATTCTGTGAAAGGCTGAGAGAGGTGGGACTGCTCAGCCAGGAGAAGAGAAGGCTCAGGAAGAACCTTATTAACGTATATAAATACCTGAAGAGAGGGTGCAAAGAGGACAGGGCCAGGCTCTTTTCAGTGATACCCAGTGACAGGATCAGAGGCAACAGATGCAGACTGAAACCCAGGAGGTTCCCTCTGACCATCAGGAAAACTTTTTTTTATTGTGAAGGTGATTGAGCACTGCCAGGTTGCTCAGAGAGGTTGTGGAATCTACTTCCTTGGAGATATTGAAAAGCTGCTTGGACACGGTCCTGGGAAATCAAATCTAGGTGGCCTTGCTTGACCAGTGGGTGCCAAACAAGATGACCTTCAGACTCCCCTCAACCATCGTGTAATTCTGTGATTCTGCAATATGCTGGGCTTCCCAAGATCCTAGAAGCAATTAAGCTGCAGGATCTCTTTCTCTGCCAACAGCAACTATTTGCATTTCTAAAGACTCAGAGAGTGAAGTCCTTGTGATCCCTGTAGCACAACACCTCTTATCTTTGTTGAAAGGTGGGTAAAGGAACATTCCTACAAACAAAAATGTCACACATGCATCTATGCAAAGGCCAGGACAGCTCTTGTTCATAGCTCCTTCCTGCTGCCCTGTTGTAGCCACAGTATGCCATTTGTAGAGATTGCCATTCACACCATCCCTCCTCCTCTCAGAAAGGTCACCAGCCCTTCTGACCTGCTGCCTGAGATATTCCTTGATCCTGATTTAACCCAATTCAGTAAAAATGGGACAGGCGAGTTTAAAAATAGCATCTCTTTGTTAGCTTGGTTCATAGAGACTGAAGTAATTTTGGTAGCTACCTTTCAAGCACATGAAACAAAGATCAAGGGGACATGTTGGCAGGGAGGCAGTGACAAGAAACTATCGTAGGCTGTCGTGAAAGGCTCCTCACTGGCACAGCTGCACTTGCAAAAATAAGTCTCTCAATTGTTAAAATAGCAGGTCAGTAGTTAACACCTACAATGCTCTCAGCTCTGTTAGCAAAATATAAAGAAATAAGAGGCAATAATAAGGTTTATTTGGTTTTCTTCAAAGGAGTGATTTTTTCCACACGATCTTTAACGAAGCTTTTTTCACTTTCACAAGGAAAACCATGAAAACCACTGCAGACAATAGTCCTTAATTTATCATATCTAGCTTTGGACACTGAGCTGAAGCACTAACACTGGGAAAGCTTTCCTAAGCTCTCTGTAGCATCAGTGAGCTCAGGCCACCAAAGATCTCTTTGCCTCAGACAGTGCCTGTCTCTTCCATGGTGTTTCAGGGACCTTAGAGCAATCACACTCTTATATTTAGAAAGTATTTCTTTATGGAGTGGGTGGTCAAATACTGTAACATACAAATAATCACATGAAGAATACACAGCAGTTAAATAAAGGATTTTTGTGATGATAAGACATTCTTTCCTTCAGAGCAACATGGAAAGTATTCAGCTTCCCCTTACATTAGGAGTAAGACACAAGCACGGTTGGAGCTCTGACAGGATTATTGTCCTGCTCCTGGTTGTTTTGATCACCTGATTTACAGATACCTGCAAGCAGCCCTGTTCACATACCTTACCCCACCTTGGTTTTTTTTTAATTTCTTTTCCTATTTTTTCCCTCTCCAGAGCTCTTCCCCCTTATCACCTCTATCCCTTGCACAATATGCAGCCCACACACATTTATCACCCCATTTTCCTAGATCATCAGTATGGTAAAGCTAGTACCTCTATTTTTTAAACTACAGTGTCTTGCAGATTCTTGTTTTGCTGTCTGATAACACTGGGGATCAAGGTGGAACAGTTACATAGTCATTACTACTGGCTTTGTTTTTTGTGAAGTCCTTCAGTGCCTAATGCTGACATGCCACAGGTCATGGTGGACCACCTGGATGCACAAAGGCCTTTACTACTCTCTGTTCCTTTCTCCCAGTTAACACTGACCAATCTAGTGTTGTCTGTGGTCTTGATCCCAGAAATTTCCTGTACTGTACCCTTTCTGGACCACAGCAATATCTTTCATTGCATCTATTTTGCATTGTTATTATAACACATATCAAGAGGGGCTGAATTTTTCACCATTTATGTTTGCATTTGTAAACAAAAAGGACTTTAAATATCAAACTGTTGTGAAAATTGGGAAAATATGGATTATGACCATCCAGATAACTGCCTTACAAAGTGACTCCATCCACAGTGCCTGAAACATGGGGAATGATTCTGTACTGACTTCCTCAGATTTTTATCCAGGCCACATTCAAATTATTTCCACTCCCTACATTGAACCTTTCCAGAACCAGGCTTGTGCAGGTCTGATGAAAACCATGGAGGAAAATAAATATTTAGGTTTACTGCATAAAATTTAATTTTTCATTTAAATTATTATTCATGTGTGCCAATATCTAAACTTTTGAATGCAGTAGTTCTTAAGTTTACATCTTACAGATCACACAGTAGCACAAATAGGATTAACATATGTATACTTGCATGTAAATGTGCAAATATAATTATCAGCAAGTGAGGCAATAGAGGATAAAAGAGAATTGGAAGAAGCAAAGAGCACTGCCTTCCCCTGCAAAGCCTGCACACAACGTGCTCTGCCCACACTCCATTTCAACACAGGGCAACATGCCACTTGCATATGGTATTGCACCACACTCCCATTTCTCTGTTTGAATTGTATCCTTCAAAACCTGAAATAAAGACACCAAGGTTTCAACCTTTCATTTCCCAGCAGGATAACAGATAAGATGGTGAAGTGCTGAGGTTAAACCCCCAGCTCTGAATGAGGGTTGTCATATGGATGATGTCCACAACCAGGCAAGACAGACCCTCCTGATTGGTTTTCACCCAAGGTCTGGCCAGCCTTGGGTGGGAACTGATGAGGAGATCACCACCAGGTGCCCCCACCTTCCACATGAACTTGGAGGTGGGGCAAGAAGCCACTTCTGTAAGAGCTGATTCTGCTGGCAGTGGGGTTGGGAGGTCTGTATACACAGTGCATGTGTTGTGAGAAGTTTTTGGCTTTTGGGAGAGTTCCACGACTCTTCGTGGCAAATGGGATTCTCAGGATGACAGGGCCTGAACATGAAGCTGTCTCTGAGTCCCTACTCTGTAACTGTGCCCATGGCCTGGCTGCTCCCATCTCCCACGGCTTGGCTCCTTGGCTGGTTTTCTCCCTTCTTCCTGTCCCCTGTGGTGGGTGAGTGCGTTGACTTGTTCCTCCTCTGGTTGTCTGGTACTTTGGATCTCTGGTGTGTGATGTAGGAGTGGAGGGAGGAGTTTGACTGCTAGTCTGCCTGTTAATGGTAATATTGCTGTATGTTGGGCAAGTAGTTAGCAGAAGAGATGGTAATGTAGACTTCAATCAAGACTTCTGAAAGAAAGTGAGAAGGAAAGCAACCTAGTGCAACTTTCTTATATGATAGGCTCCCCATTGTAGTGATAATAGTAGCTTTCCAAGGATTGTAGATTGTGTTTTTTAAAGGAGTTACTTCAGAGTCAGGGTGTCTTATCACTCCAGCTCAGTCTTGGACACTAAGTTCCATTTTCTGTCATCTGTGTGGTTTTTGCTTTTCTTTTGGGCTGCAGATCCTGAAGAATAAGAGCAGAATTTTCTGGAATTGCTTCACAATGTCACATATTCAAACAGAATGTAATACAATTAACTATGAATATGTTAACTGGAAATTGAAATATTGTATTAGGGAAGTCACAAAACTATTTGGCTGCTTCAAAGCATATTAGAGTAAGGTGGCTCTTGTTCCAAACAAGAAAGCAGAGTTATGCATTTATCACCTAGGTAGCCTCAAGGCACTAGCATGGATATAAAGAAATAAAGTATATATTAAAAAAGTTGGATTTTGTAATAACTGAAAAAAAACTCAATTCTAAAAAAAAAAAAAAAATCAAGTAAAAATAACAAGATTGTTACATTCGAGTCTGTAATTTATCAGAACATAGTGCAGACACTTATAAAGAACAACTTAGGTGGTAGTTTAACAATTTGCTGTGCATAAAACTTAAGTATCAAATTTAAAGGTAAAGAAAAGTTTATTTTATAGTACAATTTAATTTATGATGATGGGTAATAAGGTATCCAAAATATCTTTTGAAAAAAATGATAAAAATGGTTTAAATTACATGTAACAATATATCAAACAGTATTTTAATTAAATGATAAATGCTTATTTATTAGTAATGCTTACAGAATTTATTTAAAGATTTGAACTGACAGAAAATGTATTCCAAGCTCAAGTGAGATTTTTATACAGATAAGTAAGATTTTAAAAGATTTGACATTTTTTGAACTTTTCATTCGCAATATCATCTTTGAAGCATTTTTTTTTTTTTTTTTTGCCTTTTCTACCAGGATATTATTACAATTGCAGTTATAAGTGGTATCCCTACAAAATCTCCTTCTTCTTCCTCTTTCCCCTTGATGAATTAAATAAACTGAGGGCTGGCTCCTAGTAAATAGGCAGATTGATTTAGTGAGTCTGAGTTAGAGATATCAATATGCACCTTTTGGGATACATGAAAGGTGAGGCTGAGTCCTTGCCACCCTTGAGGATGCAGTTTAGCCAAAAACACTGTTGTACACTATTTTTCTCCCACACTCAAAGTGCAAAGAGAAATTTTGCAGAGGCACATACCTGTGAACTTCTCTTTGCTTCCTGAGTGTATTTGTGAGGGACACGATTCAAACCCAGCCCTTCTGGCAGGCACAGGCTGCCTTAGTGTGCTGCCTTGTGCCACTCCTGGGTGAACATCTACCCATGCCTGCCCATGGTGAACATGTGCAACTGCAGACTGTGAATTTCTCTCCTGCAGGAGAACGTCAGGGGGCTTGAATCAAAGCATTACCAAAATTATTAATTTGGATTCTTCAGGTTTTGTGGGTGTGCAAAATATGTATGTACATGGTGCTCAATTTCCTTGGGAAAAACAAAGTGGTTTTATTCCCTCTATCTAAAATGGGAGAACAATCCCACTAGTAACAACACTTTGTTAGTGACTTTTGTTTTCAAGCCAGCTGTGGGAAATGATGCAGGAGAAAATGTCAGCATGTTTTATTGTCACCATAACCAAATGACACAAAGGGAAAAACAAATAGTGAGAACAGGTGACTAGAACAAGAGAAAGTTCTAACTGCTAAAATAATCTTAAAGCTCAGCAAAAACTGATGGGAAAAGCCTGGGGAAGCAGTTTCATTTTGTCAGCTTGGTTTCATGCTAATTACAGTAATAATAAAACTAATTACATCACATAACACCTCTGTGAGGCAGGTGAGAAATGCTGGCAGGGAGATGATGTCAAGATAGCAGCTGAATGTGAATAATAGGGGAGCCAGATGAAGCTCTTCAAACAGTTCCCATCTAATCATGGATAAAGCCCTAAAAAGGGGGAGTTAAGTGCCTAGAAAAATGATTTTTCTAGAAAAGTCATCATAAGATGCTTGAAGTGATTGTTCGATAAAGGCTTATAACTACAAAAAGAGGCAGAGAATTCTTGAATGCCTGCAGTAACCACGTAAAGTGAATATGCTAAGAACTTCAATTATCAGACAGTCAAGGCTAGGTGAGGTGTTTAAGAGAGAGATGAGGTGATACCAGTGGCTGCTGATGCTCAAAGAAGTCACATACCATTTTGTCCTCTTCCTTTCCTTTCTACATACTCCACTTTGAGGTGACTTCAGCATCCATCTGGCTTCTTGGCTTTTGACAAAAAGGCTTACAGAACATTATTTTGGGTTTAGTGGGTTATTTTCCTGCTTGTTTAGTCATTTAAAACAACTTGCAGCTGGTGTTAACAGGGAGTTATAAAAGGGCACCTGGGAGCAGCAGTAGCAGGAGTGGGATTGGAGGGCAGGAAACATGAGGGAACTGCAGATTTTCTGCATCAGGTACTGAATAGATGTGTCTCTCTGAGACCTAAGAGTCTGTCTCTGTGCAGTGCTGGTACAAGGAAAAGAACATATCCAGGATGCCTTCCATGGCTGCTGAAATTAGGTGTGGCTTGTGTCTCCAGACAGTATTGAGGTGCAAGATCTGACTGAACCATTGTGTGGTGTCTTGAACATTGCCACCACATAATGTGTAGGTGTCAAAGGCCATGTGAATGCAGCCAGTAGCATGCTGTTCATCACACCGTTGTTTAGTGCAGCCCAGTGTGGTCATCTACAGTAAATCATTCAAGTTCCTTCTGCAGCCAGCTGAGAAATCCATCTGTAAGACAATTAACTCCCCTAATTTTAGTTATTGAAGGCTTTTGATGGGAAGAAATTCTACCCCTTAATGTTTGGTCGTGTTACTTTCAGAAATGCTTTACCAGTTTCTCATCTCTAAAGCATGAAAAATAGCACTGCCATGAACCAAGGCCATAAGAACATGTTAGTAAAAGATGGTGGAAGATCAGACAGCACTCCAAGACAACTCGTTAGCTGGTGAAATGAGCAGGGCCCAGGAGCAAATCCCAAGCACTGGAATTCAATTGTCTGTGTTGTTAAAATCATGGAACAGTCCCTAGCATGGTTTTGGCAGCACTCCCAGACAGTTCTGGGGCATAATTTAGATGTTAGCACTCCCAATAAAGAACATGGGCAAGGCCACCTTGTCTAGAGAGTTGGACTACTAGTAAGGATTCAAGCTTCTTTGTGGTGCTGGTAGGTTCTGTGTTAGGGATCATAGCAAGGAGTGCTTTCCAGTTTTAGACATGCTGTGCAAGCACATAAGAGAACTATAGCATTAAATTAATTTCCTTAATTTGAGTCTGTATTGACCATGATGGCAACTACTAAGTGATCTCCCTGTCCTTAACTTAACCCATCACATGTCTACCTCTGTCCCGTTGATGTAGAGGGAGTGATAGGGCAGCTTGGTGGACACCTGGTGCCAGCTGAGGTCAATCCACTACAACAACTTTAAAGATAAGGTAAGGGTTGGAGTTGCATTTTTAAAAATAGGTTTTCTTAGCACACAAACTTTTGGAATAAGAAATGCAACAATCTTTTAGGCACACTTTGATAAAGTCAAAATATTCAGTATGTGCAAAACATTTAAAAATGGAAACTCTGGGAAGGAAGAAATATGGATGGGTGAGTCAAAACATTTCAGTTCAGAAATTTGAAAGGATCTGCTATCAATCTGGTATGTATGATGATATAAATTTATCAGAAATTCAAAATAAAAAGTGGGTTTTTTTTTTCTAAAATAGGGGGGTAAAATAAATCTTTAGAAACATATTGTAGTATCTAGACCTTTTTTTTTTTTTTTTTTCCCCTGACTGAATATATCAGTAAAAGCATGGCTTTGCTTTCAGATGTGTAGGTTCTGATAAACTGGTATTCTCTACTGGGGAAAAAAAAAAAAAGGTAAAAATACCAGGCATGAACGAGCATGTGAAAGGTGCTGTGGAGTATTAGCAGAGCCTGTCTTTGTGGGCCTGAAAAGCCCATGATAATGAGTTCCTCCATCAGGGCTGGAGAGAAGTACACATGCAAAAGAGGGTCTTGGGCTTCACATTTCGTTAAAGAAAGGTTTCAGCTTTTTTTCTTAGGGGAAGAAAAAAAAAAGGCTTTGAAAATGGAAAGCTACACAAACTGATCATTATGGTTGAAAGCGCCATCATTAAAAGATCTCTCGTCATTCACAGGCTCCTGACAGCTGGCTGCTGGGGCCTGAATAAACACAGCCAGAGTCACATGAGTTTTGGGGAAGAAGCTCCATGTTTCCCTAGCTGAGGGTATACCGTGTCTTAACATATTGTAGTATCTAGACTTTTTTTTTTTTTTCCCCCTGACTGAATATATCAGTAAAAGCATGGCTTTGCTTTCAGATGTGTAGGTTCTGATAAACTGGTATTCTCTACTGGGAAAAAAAAAAAAAGGTAAAAATACCAACCAACTGTTGTAAATATTAGCCTTTCTTTGCATATCCTAGGAACTAAGCACAGAACAAGAAATAATTACAAATACTGATTAACGGAATTAAATTTCTACTAGAAGATGCTATTATTTTGAAGCACTGATGCAGAATCAAATGAAGGGAACAGGAAAAATCAAGCCAGTTTCTTCCGATTCTGAAATCAAGCCTTTAATTCAACACCACATGGGTTCAAACTTAGGTTAGGACTTAGGAATGTAGTTGCACTGCCCTTTGAAACGGATATGGAGAAAAGCCTCCTACTGTACTGTACTACCATCAGCAAGGAAGAAATATTCATAGAAGGCTAATTTCACTGCTGGAACACAGGAAACTTCATTGCACTGAGTTTGTTTAGCTGATTCAACTTGATTAGCAACTTTCTGTGATTGCCCACTACTTGCTGCTTTCTAAGTACACTGTAGATATCTTTTTATCAACATATCCTTTGCACTTCAGGAGTATCAAAACATCAGAGAATATGGTGGGAAGGAGAATGAGATGTGTTGCATTTGCTTTTTCTCTGGCTCTCAGTTCTCCTTGCCAACCTCATCAGTCTCCATCAGTCTCTGTACTGGATACCTTACATGGCTTCACTGCTTTTGTCCTTTCCTTTCTTGTCCGTGACTGAACAGGCAAAGGAAAGAAACAAGTCTTCAGTACTGAGCAACAGACAAACGTGTTTTGAGTATCAATACAAACATCCAGAAACAACCAATTCTCATTATTTTTCAGTCTCATTGTCTTCTTCAGACATAATTTAACATGATGCATGAGGATCTCTGCTCTGGGATGCTGCTACTCCTGAAAATCACTAGGTGATTTGTCAAGCAATTAAACTAAAATTAAACAAATTCCTTTTTTTTTTTTCCTTTATGAGAAAGAACTATAGGGAGATCACTGTGCATAGAAGTGCCAGTCAGGATTTGTCTTTGAAAGGTGGTGGTCAAACCTGTTACTGCTTCAGAGGAGACCTACTCCACATAACCCAGACTGGATAACCAGTACTTCTTTGGTAACCTGAAGAATTCAAAAAGCTGTTACAGAAATGTTACTGCGTCAGAGGAGACCTACTCCACCCAGCTCAGTGGTAGCACTGTTTGGCTTTGTCTTCATGGTGACATGGTTTCAGGTCACATAGTTCCCCTATGATCTAGCAATAAAGATCTGAGGCTTTCATTCAAATAACCCAGACTGGATAACCAGTACTTCTTTGGTAACCTGAAGAATTCAAAAAGCTGTTACAGAAAGGGAGCCTTAGAAAAGTGTCTTTTAGTGTAACTCAATGAAGATTAGGTGGGGATTGGATCATACTCAGGAGGGCTAAGCATTAAGGAGGGAAAAGAACTACTTAAGTTAACTGTCAGTGTTGACATGTGAAGCAATGGTGCACATTTAAGCGAGAAAATAGAAGAATGTTCTAGTAATCTAAGTGATACCTTAAATAGCTTTCGTCAAGGTGTATTGGGACCAAATGCCAATCTAGTTTTAAAATTGAATTTGTGAGATTATGGAAAAAAAAAAAAAGCCCTTGTGAGGTGGTTACTTACTTTTTTGAAGCCATCATATCTTGTGTCTTAGTCACATACATTTCTGCCTAGCAAGTGAAATAGAATGACTGCTTTTCCTCAAACGTCAGCAGTTTCTGGGATTTTCTCTGATAACTATGGTGGCCCATGATGGATTTTTGTTCTACAGCTGATAACACAAATATAAATATATTGTAGTTGTCATGGGGACAATGAAACTGGTATTAATGTTTCAAACAAAAGTATGTGATGGAAATGTATGTCTGAATCTTACAGTCTAACAGACTAGAAATATTTAGCACAGAATCACATAATTTAAAATGGTTGAGGTCTGAAGGGAACCTGGATGTCACCTTGTCCAATGCGCTGATCAAGCAGGGCCACCTATGGTTGGTTTCCAGTACTGTCTGGATAGCTTTTGAATGTCTCTGACAAAGACTCCACAACCTCTCTAAGCCACCTGTGCCAGTGCTCAGTCACCCACACAGCAGAAGTGTTTCCTGATGTTCAAGGGACTCTTTTGTGTTGCAGTGTGCCTGTTGCTTCTGGCCCTGTCACCGGGTATCATCAAAAAGAGCCTGTTTCTGTCCTCATTCCATCATCTCTTAGAATCACAGTATCATAGAATAATTTAGGTTGGAAGGGACCTCTGAGATCATCAAGTCCAACCATTGAGCCCTTAGGGCTCTAAAGTCCTCTGCTAAAACAGATCAGAATCTGTCAGGGTTGGAAGGGACCACAAGGGTCACCCAGTTCCACCCCCTCTGCCATGAGCAGGGCCCCGTCCCACTAGATCAGGCTGCCCAGAGCCTCATCCAGCCTGGCCTTAAAGACCCCCAGGGCTGGGGCCTCAACCACCTCCCTGGGCAACCCATTCCAGGGTCTCACCCCTCTCATGGGGAAGAACTTCTTCCTCACATCCAGCCTGAATCTGCCCACTTCCAGCTTTGCCCTATTCCCTCTAGTTCTGTTGTTACTCGATATCCTAAAAAGTCCCTCCCCAGCTTTCTTGTAGGCCCCCCTGAGATACTGGAAGGTCACAATAAGGTCCCCTCGGAGCCTTCTCTTCTCCAGACTGAACAGCCCCAACTCTCTGTCTGTCCTCGTAGGAGAGCTGCTCCAGCCCTCAGATCATTCTCTTCAGGTGTTTATACACATTAATAAGGTCCCCTGAACTTTTACTTCTCAAGGCTGAACAGTCTTGGCTCTTTCAGCCTTTCCTTATGTGAGATGCTCCAGGACATTCATCATCTTCATGATCCTTTGCTGAACTATCTCCAATATGTTCATGTGTCTTTTGCACTAAGAAGCCCAGAACTGGACACAACACTCCAGGTGCGGCCTCACAAGCACAGAGTAAAGTGGAAGGATCACCTCTTTGAACCTGCTGGCCACATTTCTAATGCAGCTCTGAATACCATTCACCATATTAGCAGCAAGGGCACCTGGTATCCACCAGTCCCTCCCAGTCTTTCCCTGTCCATCTGCTTCCCAGCTGTATGGATTCCACCATATACTGGAACATAAAGTTGTTCCTCAGGTGCGGGACTTTGTGATTCTCTTTGTTGAATCTCATGAAGTTCCTATCCGATCGTTTTTTCAGCCTGCTGAGGACTTTCTGGAGAGCAGCACATGCTTCTGGCATATCAGCCACTCATTTCATTTTGGTGTCATGAAAACTTGCTGAGGGTACTCTCTGCCCCATCATCAGGATGCGTAATGAAGGTGTTGAGCAGGACTGGACCCAGTATTGATCCCTGGAGTGCTACGTTAGTCACTTGCCTCCAACTAGACTTTGCAATGCTGATACACCTCACTCTCTGCTCATCCAGCCCATACATCACCAGCTTCTCTGTGGTCATCTAATGTGAGTTATCATCAAGTGCCTTTCTGAAGTCCAGTAGACAACATCCACTGCTCTCCTCTCATCTACCAGGCCAGTCACTTCATTGTAGACATTTTGTCAGTTGGTCAAGCTTGACTTCCCTTTGAAGGGTAGTTGGCATGACTATCCTTCATTATTTTCTTGTCCTTAATATGCCTGGATATGGTTTCCAGGATGGAAAGCTCCATCAAAGCAGCTCTTTTCCTTTGTTTAAA
>NW_008584815.1:44507-55026 GCF_000691845.1 Merops nubicus
CTTTCCCTTTATTTAAAGTATCTAACCAGTTTTCTTCCAGTTACCATATCGGGTACTAAAACAATATCTCTCATGATTTCCATTTAACTTTTAAGAAGTTGAGCAAAAATCTTCTGTACTGAAAATGTGCTATATTCCAGTACAATTTTAGTGACTACTATACCAGCTTTTACTGAAGAAAGGGTTGGGTAAAGAGGACAGCTTGAAGAGTTTCTAGAATCCTTAGGACTTGATTAAAACTATAATGGAAACACTTGTACAAATTTGTGGTATCCACTGTGGTTAAACTAGTTAAAAGTCACATATGCTATATATTTATTTATGATGTTGCTCAATTGAATTGCTCAATTCCTTGCTTCCTTTACTTAAGTTTTCAGAAAATTCCCAAGTCTGGAATTGAGATCATAAAGAACAAACATCTTGCATTGTAGTTTGGAGCCTGACTCAAAACTTGCTGAGGCAAATATGAGATCTAAGAATTCTGCGATCAGGTCATCTCTGCCTTTCTAAAAGAAATGTTGAAATAAAGGTCTTATTTTTTCTTTATACTGAATAATGTTTACCTCCATGACTTTATGACATTTCTAGTACATACACTGAAGTTCTGTATCTATATCTTTACTGTATTCTATAAACTTCCACTTTGTATTTATCATATCTTTTTATGACTTTATTGACTATAATGATAATCTCATGAATCAGACAAGAGTAGCTCTTTCAAGTCAATAGACAGCTGATCTGTTGCAGATAACCAGGAAAAAGGTATCTACCATCACTAGGTAAAGATTGACTCTTCACAGAGAGATGTACAAACACAATATGATGTTAGTTGTTATAGAGGGTTATTTAGAGGTCATGCTCTACAGCTACAATGATTCTAAGGAAAAGAACTTGCTCATGAAGAAAAGGTACTTTGTGTTATTGGTAATATGGTGTTTTGTTGTTCCCTCAGTTGTCTTAGGTCTACAGTCTGATAATTTTGCAGACAAGATATATTTATGTCCATGTCTAACAAGGTGAAGATTTAAAACATTTTATGGAATAGAGCTGATATTTTGGATACATTATATAAAAAGTATCTTTAGCTAAGGAAACAGAATCCACAATTTTTTTCCTATCATTTGGTAATGATAGTAATTATTTTATATGATGTTATAATGTTGTCAGCCATGTTCAAAACTGCTATTCAGGTACTGTAATTTGCACCTGGAGTTTATGAACTGGTGTACCCTACAGCAGTTGCAAAGACTATGGTTGAGAAGGAAGCTGGTTTTACTTCTACCATAAATATAAGAACAAATTTAATAAATTGAAAGAATTACACTGCAATGTAAATTAATATGTTCTAATGGATTTGAGCATCGTAGTGAAATAGTAATCAGTGTGATTAAGCTTTGCTACTTGGAAGATAGTAATTTTTAATTTTATCAAAATATCTATTTGGTTTCCATAATCAGTCATCTAAACATTTATCATATCTGATAGAATAATAAGAATTTACTCACTGAACTTTCTTGCTGATGCATAGACATAGGTTTGGACTAAGGAAAATAAATAAGAACATAGTAAATGCAGAATAAACATTCATATGGAAAATGAACTAAATAATTTTGAATCAAAAGGTAGATTACCTTGACTTTCTATTAACGTTGATAGAATTTAGACTGGAATCCTCCATACTATTAAACCATAGACACCATGGGCAGTGCTCTCTGTAAATGGCATCTCTGTAAAAGCCATTACTGAAACAAAGCAAACTGATTTTAAAATGCCTCATTTTCTGCTGTGTTGCAGAGAAATCTTTTTCTTCCTCCACCCCTGAAAAAGAGACACAGGAGAATGTGGTGCCCCAGACTTTGTGTAGAGCAATGCACTACACTGATGGACACAGAACATGCCCATTGATGCATGGGATCAGAAAGTATTTGTAAGGAAAGCCCTGCAGAAGAGTTAAAATAGATTTTACAACTAACTTTTTCCATGCCCACAGGAGCTGCAGGGTGACCTCTGTGAGGAGAGGGTGCAGGGAGAGGTGTGAGGAGGGATGGACTGATCACAACCCCCAGACCTACCTGCTGGGACCCTTAGGGGAGAGGAGTCAGGAGCAAAAGGATGAAAGGAAGACTGGGGAAAGGGAGAGAGGAAGGTGTTTTCTTAATAGTTGTCTTTCTCATTATCTGACTTTTTTAATTGGCAGAAAATTACATTAATTTTCCCCATTAGGGTTTAGCTTGCCCATGATGGTGACTGGTAACAGATCTCCATGACTTTTTCTCAACTCATGAACTTTCCCATCTTTTCTCCTCCTGTCCTCAAGAGAGAGTGCATCTGAGTTCAACATGTAATGTTAGTTTTAGATTGAAATAAGAATAAACTAGCTCAAAGTGGAAAAAAAAAAAGCTAGAAAAATATAAAAAGACTATAACTCAAATGTCTGGTTTTTGACTTTGAAACTGTTGAATGTCCCAGGGAGTAATCTGAGAGCCTAGTCAAGAAAAAGAGCACTAAGTGCTTTAAAGCACATGGTGTGTACTTTGTATTGTAACTTCCCAGCAAATTTGGGATGTATTTTATGTTATGTCATACCAAGGCGCCTATCTGGTACATTTCACCTTCCAGATCAAGAGACAATGGAAAGTCAAAGAGGAGAATTCTGGGTAGAAGACTAAGTTGCTGACAAAGGGCAAAGTTTAAATAAAACATGTTCAGTGGAGTTGAATCAATACTTTATTTGTTAAGGAGAAGTAAAAGTACAAAAAAGCTTGTACAACTAGGCATAAAAAAGTGAGAAATCAATTCTAGTTAATTCAAAATGCTTGAAGAGTCACCTATGCCATTATGTATGAATAATTCAGGAACAGAAATTTATTGCAGACACATATTGTTGGGTTTGGATTTAGTTTTGCCCCTCGTTTGACCTGAATCCTGTAAAGAATGATATTCAACTAATTGAAATAACATTTTGCAAGTAAGACAATACCTCAGGGATATTTCAAGACTAATCCTGAAATAAAATTTGAAAGATGAAATGTCTGAAAGTTTATATAAATAATGTTCTTCTACAGTGTGTTAAATATTGTACGTGAGGGTTTTCTCATGCAAGTTGTGTTTGCCTGTTGAAAACCGATTAGATTTCTTTCCCCCTTTCTTTCTCTCAGTCCCTCTTCACTTCTCCTTGTAGTGTGAGCTCTCTCTCTTTCTTGCCCCCTCCACCCCAGGTATTGATCATTTTTTGAAATATTTATTGCCCTCCATCTTGTCTTACAAAAAATTCTTTTGTGAATAAATTATTGCAAATAACTGAAATAAACCACGTTGGTACAAGATGCTTTTAGATGGAATAAAAAACATTACTCTTGTCCTGAGATACTCCACAGATATCTGAAACAATAAAAGACATAGGCTGACTACACACACATTGCAGTGACTACCTACATTGCAGTCACCACAATGACCTCTTACAAAACAATCAACGTGGAATTTAAATGTTTTATTACTGCCTTTTTTCTGTATTATGCTAACATTGATTTGTTCTAGTGTAGGTCTGTATCTGTGTACATCTCAAATTAAAAGCTATAAATGGATATAGAAAACAAAAGAGCAACCTCAGTGACAAAAAGGTGTCATCAATGGTTCAGAGTTGCATTCAAGTCCAGTGTCAGTTCTGGGCTTAGAAACCATCCAAAGGAAATAATTTTGCAGTTTGCTCCCTAAACTAAACAGTTGGTCCTCAAACAGGAAATTAATATAATTCACACACAGCAGGAGTCTATTCATTGAATGGAAGGTGTTCAGCGTATTAAATTTATTCAGATACAGGTTTTCAAGAGATGCCTGCTGTAATTCATAAACCTTAGTGTCACCCGACATCAGTGTTCCACTGACAGCAGCCTGCTTTAGATATAGCCTGTGGCTAAAGTCTGAGAAATCCAGATACTTAATTTGAGATTTAAGAATTGATGTGCACACATTTCTCTTCCAGATGACCTAATCCCTGACAGTCTCACCCTTGGTGCACGTAAAACTCCTGGAACCTCTCAGGTGGTCCTAAATATTTCTTAGATGTTCTCACTCACATGTGCCTACCTTCAGAAACACTCAATTTCAGCACTAATACTCTTGTCACAATTCAGGCTCAAGCAGAGGAACCCACAGCAAGATGTCAGCTCTGATTAGATATTGATAGAAAAGAGCTGACTGAAAAAACAGGCAGAGGAAGTGGCAGCACTTGCACTTGCAGAATAGTCTTTTGGCTGAGAGTATGACCTTGCTCTGCTTAGGGACTTCAAACCCTGTCTCCAGAGAGTACTCTGACCATAAAGGTGAGGGTCATCTAGTGGAACAAGGGACAGTAAGAGATACAAGATTTAATTCATCTTGACAGATGGATTCTCTGTTCAGTCAAGAATATGAAATAATCTCAACAAAGTTTCTAGGCAAAAGTGCACTTAGTTCAGGAGCCTACAGCTCACTGATACTTGCACACTAACATAATAATGGTGGTATTATTTTGGTTTTATTTTTGTTTCTGATATGAAATGTATAAACACTTTGAGTTCAAATTAAAAAAATAGATGAAAACTCAAGTTTGCCTTTCTGGGGACCTATGCCCTAGTCATTGGGCTACTGTGAAGACATTTCTCCAGAAGTTTTTTAACTCAACATGCTCAGCTCCTATAAGATCTCTTTTGTGAAGCCTTACATTTTTAAAAATACACTTAGAATACAACTTACATGTCTCTGGAGATGCAAACTCAGATTAACTACTTCTGCTTTTAATATGGTAGCCACATTTTTTTTTTTTTTCCTCACATTAGGTCTCTTCTGGAGGTCTAAGCTTTCTTTAGTTGTGGAATAACTTTCAGGTAAAGCGGGCAGGGATCTAATAGTCACAGCTATAGCAGTAAAATGAGATAAGTCTGTTTTCTAATCCTGAGGCCATGCAGTATGGTATGGCTTATGTCAGTCCAGCTTATATCTCTTAGCCTACAAAAGAGAGAGGTAGCATCTGACCAGCTTCCTGAAAATGGCCTCTTATCTATGATGACTTCTGGATGAGCCTAATAGGGGCACACCACACTAATAGCATGCCAGAAAATAGCCTAGAAATGTAATAGTATCAGCAATCATGCCAAATCTTTCCTCTGACACCATATGTTTTACTAATATAAACATAGCCATTGAGTTTTAGACATCTGCTCTGGGCTGAAGAATAGGCAGCCTTGATCACCCTGTGGGACTTCATGCTCATGTTCCTCTATACCCACTGTCTGAGTAGAATGAAGGCACCATCGCTATTCCACAGAAGCATGTTTTGCTTGTGAAAAAAAAACAGCACAAAGTGGTCACTGAAACTACTACACAATTTTAAGTTGTTAGCTCTAGCCAAAGCAACTTCATACTACCACTACTACTACCTCTTGATTAGGATTTTGATTTATGAGAGGTTCAGAGCAGGGGTGTCTTTATGTTGTCAGCTTTCTGAGGGCCTGGCACAGCAAGTCCATGCGTGGGACTTCTCGCCACACCAATGCTCTTAATAGTAACCAGCTGTATTATAGGAGGTAGGATGCACTCTATTGACTAAAAACAACACAGAATAATATTCTTGTCCAAATACATCTAGCTCCAACATGAATTTCACCACCATCACAGATGAATGGTTTCTACCTCAAGAGTAAATACTCAAGTGCACTTTTCTTATAGCTTCACTGAAAATGGTATTTAAGCTGGCAGCTTTAAACTTTTCTCAGTGACGATGCTGAGCTCTGCTTGTCTAAGAAAAGAGTAAGAACAAAAACAAGATCTGAGAAAAGCATTTAATCCTCAATCATTATTATGCTACAAGGACTCTAGCAAACCAGAACCAGAGTTTTCACATTAATTTTACAGTTGTAATGGTAGGTAGCAAAGTTCAGAGTTGATGCAGCAGAGAAAATCAAAGTAGCTGGGAAAAAAAAACCTGACTGAAATACCTTCAGTGAGCATGAGCTAAGTGGCTTGCAAATAAAATTTTAATTAAACAAAAAATTTTTGAGGCATCTTTATCCTCTGGGTAAATTATTTGGTGATTCACAGTCTAAAGAAATTTGTGTATTTTATCACTTAGGAAACAATTCTTGAAAAGTATTGTCTTGCTTTTAAATTCTATGGGAAGTCCTGTATACAAGAAACAACCCTTTTGAAGACACACAGGCAACTCCTATCTAATTTTGTTAACAGTAGTAAAATGCAGAGCAACAATCTCACTGGAGACTTTGTGAGCTCTGCTAACTCCTGATGCTATTCATCCAAGTCATTAAAGTCATTTTAATCTGGCTGGAGCAGGCAGTGTGAGAACATGCAATAACTGAGAAAGAAAAACAGTTCTACCATAAACTGGCCAGCATTTCCTCATTACATTAGTTGTCTCAGCATAATTTGCTAGTTGACTCCACCTACACAGTAGGGTTTTTTTCCCAATGGATTTTAGGTACACATTTTGTGTTAGAATAAGGGCTGTCTTTGTTCTTACCATTTTAATGCTGTCATTAAGGAAACAAAATCAGTATAGGATAGACTGCTTCAGATTATAGTGCTTCTTGGGAAGGGTTGAAATCATATTTACTTAACCAGCACTTTTCTTGAATTCTCTTCACTATTTAGGGTATTTTTAGATGCAAATGTGAAACTTTTTTTTTAACAAAAATATTGGGGATTGTTAAATTTTTGTCTCTACAAAAAAAGTGGGTTTGAAACTACAGATGTTTGCTCAAAAAGGGCTAAGATTTAGTTTCTCAGAGGAAAAAAAAAAAGTGTTCAGATAAAGATGTTGATTCAAGCAAGGTTAAGCACAAGGGCCATATAACTTTTGGCACATAACCGAACTACCTAATTTAGGGATATAACTGCCCTACAACCATTAAAACAAATGGAGAGAGATAGGAAATCAATGGAGAAATATAAGGCATTCCAGAGGTCATTTAGATTTCAGGTGGGTAGCATCAATCTCTTTTTCTGTATAGAGGAAGCCTAAGCTGACTACATTCCTCTCTTACACATTTCAGTCAGGTGCTCAAAGTTCAGTTGACAGAAGGTGGGAATAGCCTCTACTGAAATAAGAGGAAAAGCTCCTCTAGTGGTTTCTACAGCAGTCAGCATCAGGCCTCAGATCCAACCTGCTGCCTTCAACAGAACCAGATGGCAGCACTTACCTTGTCATTGCTCCACAGAGAAGACCATGTTAAAGTGTTTAGTGAGACAGTAATGCAGAACTCTTGATAAGCAAATGAAGTGTTTAGCTACCTTCCCCCCCCAGTGTTGTTTGGTTTGGTTTACTTCGTGATGCCCTCCATGATTCACTGAGGTACATGTAATATGTAGGTTTATTGGAGCAGTTGTTTACACCATGAATGCTTAAGACTTTTCTGCATTCCTCCCTAGGACGCCTGGACTTCCATAATTTTTTAATAGACTCTTTATGCTTTGTGTTCTTTAAAACTGGTTCTTCCCTCTGGTCCTGTTTCCCTAACCTCTGCCTTCCTGGAAATCTCAAATTAATGGGAACTTCATACTCAGCTTGACTAGCATATACCTTTTCCCCTTTTGGAGATGACACATTCATCTATAATCTTATCAGTGCAGTTAAATTAAAACAAACGTAAAACTCAGGTCAGGTTTGAAATCTAATAATAGCCATGCACAGTACTTTATTGGCTCAGTATCACAGGTAACCGTGGGAAATTAGAGATATTATCTTACTCACCAGAGAACCCTGATATATGATATAATAAAGTATATGTATTCTGTATTCATTATTAGCTAAATAAAAATAAATGCATGAATAAAGAATATAAATTAGGAGATGACTACATCTGCTCTCTCTTCTGGTTAGGAAATTCCCTGTAGAGATAATACTTGTGTCTGTACAGTTATGAGGATAGTTTCTCACCAGCCTGATAAGCTGCTGTCATATATGGCTCCTCCTGAGAATATCTGTGAGGTTAGACAGAGAATATTAATGTTTGTTTCAGGTATCTGAAATAGTCTTTCTCTGCCAATATCTGCCAGGTATGCAGTATGTGCATTAGGAAATGTCTGTATCTTCTCTGATTATGGCTTTACTAATAAAGTAAAGAGCATCTGAGATAATGCCCTGGCACCATAATGTGACTATTCAATACATTTTTATGAAAAACCCCATAAGTTCTCCTAAGAAGTTAGAATGGTCTCTTTCTTGGAAAAGCAGCATTCTTCCACACAACTGTGGTCACAACTCTGATGTTAGCATGGGCAGGAACTATTCCAAACAGTTTGAGAGTGATGACTTGATTTTGGAAGCTGAGACAGTCCAACATCGCCGGTGTGGACTTTTCCATGCCAGTTCCTCTCTGTGCCTGGAAAAGTTCCTGAAGATATTTTACTAGTCTTAGACATAGACTCTGTCTCAACAGGCAAAGACAGCTTTGAAAAAAAAAAAAAAAAAGTGTTTTTTTAGGTCAAGTTGTGACCTACATGTGTCAAATATCTCACATTCCACTCTAGTTAAAATCTTCAAAGAGTAAGACCAGTTTCAGATGTCCTGAAGACAGACTTTTTCCCACAGATCCAAGATATCCTAAGGCGGGAATTCTAGGGAAGATAAAAGAAGGGTTGATTTCATCCCCTTCAATTATTAAAACTCTGACCGTTTGTTCCTAGAAACCCATCATCACTTCTAGAATCACATTCTTTTTTTGCGGAGTTTCAAAATTCATGTATCTTCCTAGCCTGGGTTATTTTATAAAGGTTGTTCTGGCTTGAAAGCAGCTTCTGTATTCTACTTAACAATTGAGGCATTCAGGATTTCTGTACAAAGCACATCCTTCAAAAAAGCTCAGATTTACCCAGTTTCAATACAGTGCCTTCTAAGATGAGGGTCCTAGCCCCTGACTGTGGCACATAATATTGGTACTATCACACATATGAATGTACCCACGTGCACACACACAGACCCCCACACGTAAGCTTTCTTTTAAAACAGCTCTTCTGTACCAGCAAGAGCAAGATGTTATCATTATGATATTGTTTCTCCCATATGGAAATAAGACCATGAAGAAATCTTCCTCTGTGTGTTAGTTGTAGTCCTTTATAAAAATGCACATAAATATAGCATTAGAGAAACTGTCAGTTTTCATTACAGTCATCTGTTATCTGCAAAATTTACCTCTGTAAGAATTGAAGGTTCCCAGAGGCAGAAAACTCTTCTGCTCTGAAAATTGAGACCACCTTCCTCTATTCTCTCATCTGCATGATACTACTGAGTTAAGGATGACCAGCAAGCTCCCTGCCCTCATGAATGAAATCCCAGGAGACCTGTCACCGGGAGACCTCAGCAGCAAGGCAGACACTTCCATTCTCTGGTTGGGTGATCAAAGGGCATGAGGAAACATTGTCCTACAGAGCTCATAGGCTGTTAAGACCTGAAAGGAATATTTACTCTCCCTCTTTGCCACAGGCCTGTACTCAGGGTTAGGTAGATGGAGAGTAACTCCACAGTCCCCACAGAAAAAGGTTCTCCTTTTTCTCTTTTTTTTTTTTTTTTTTTAATACTTGTAGACCACAGAAGCAGTTTTCATTATTCCTCAGGCCCCTAGTATTCATCTCTGTTAGGAAGAAATTGTGGAGAGTTATCTTACTGACCTTCTCTGCCTCTTTTAATCCTCTTCTGCATCTGTCTCCATGACTCACTGAAACCTGGTTGTACATTGAGAGCGTGGGTGTCTGCAACCAGCTGCAGACACTCCTACCCCTCTGAGCCCCCCTTGCCATGCAGCAACATCTGAGCACGGGCTGGTGATACCCAGCAGCTTCTCATCTGTGCTTCCCATGTGCCAGAGACAGCAGGACACACAACAAGACCCAGTAGCCTCATAGATGCCAACGTGACACTCATGGTACAATTGAAATAGGCAGATCATGAACATGTGGCTATAGAGAGGTGGTTTAGTAGGTGTCCATTTTATTTTTTTTTCTCCATAAATAAAATATAAGTAGAAAATAAAACAAACAAAAAAAGCAAACAAAAAATCCCCACAGACCATGAAATTAATTGCAAGCTTAAAAGACATGCTGTAAAATGTAGGTAATTTTCTTTGCTCTTTGAAAGAGACTGCATGGGTGCCAGCTGGCCTGTTGAATTTCCACCATCTCTGAGGTTCGAATCCCTTAGCTGCTACAGGTTATAGGATCAAAGCCCAGCTACTCCATTGTGTGCACATCAATATAAGAAGGTTTGGCGGCTACTCAGGCTCATACCTGGGCAATAACATCAGTGCTCTTTCTTGAGTCTGCTCAGCTTCCGCCTTTTTTGCTCAGAGGAGAAATAGCTTTTTATATAAATGGTCTTCACTTCCACCAGTCTTGTAGTGAGTAGCTCCAAGCAAGACCTCTTTTTTTCTTCTCTCCTTGTACTAGAAAATGACACATCCTTAACTCACACATAAGTAATCCTCCTTGTGTTGGTGTAGGGTTTATCACAGGCTGGGCAGGGACTGGCTGG
>NW_008584816.1:0-257 GCF_000691845.1 Merops nubicus
TCTGTTCCCTGTTAAACAATATATTTTGTTTTTATTGACTTCCATTTAGTGCAAAGTCTGTTTTACTCCTGACTTCCCTTTTTATCTCCCCATCTGGGGGAGAACTGAGGGATAGGGAGGGGGAATATAAGTTCGGCTCTGTGGGGTCCTGCTCTGAGCCCTTAAATGAAGACACCTTGTCCTATTGCAACAGACCCTGCTAACAAGTCTGTCTCTGGCTTTCTTATAGGCCCCCTTTAAGTACCAGAAGGCCAACA
>NW_008584816.1:1194-1610 GCF_000691845.1 Merops nubicus
CTCGAATAGCGGAGGGCCAGCTAGAAAGCAAGGGGATTGGTCTCTTGCCAAATTTGTCTCTCCCTTACCCACACCACCCCCTTCCCACCACACAACACGCAGGTGAGCAAGGATTGGTCACTTCAGGGTTTTGTGCTGCTCCACTCTGCTGCAAAACTTCTACGTGTCATTTTGCAGCCACCGCGACGGACATCACCCGTTCTGTTTTAGTTCCTTCTGGGTAGCGAGTGACCGCGGACACACAGAGGCGGTTTACATGCAAGCTGTCACGAGATGGCAGAATCCTCCCCAGCATCGCTCCTAAACCCGCTCGCCAGCACCGCAGGCGGGAGCCCTTCAGGGCTGCTGGGAAGCAGCAGCACCGGCGGAATGTCCCTACCCTTGGGTTAGCTGCTGCTCGGCTTGTTCCGGGGGCC
>NW_008584816.1:1641-35035 GCF_000691845.1 Merops nubicus
AGGACCAAGACCTGCCTGTGGTCTCTGGTCCCTGGAAGTTCCAGGCAGAGTGTACAACTGCTCACAGCAGAGATGAAACACCTGAAAACATCCCTGATGAGGACCTCACACCTCCTGCAAGGAGGCAGGAAGAGAACTTGCTCTTTTTATGACATGGTCTTTGGCTAACTGAGAAAACCGTGTGATGTTCCTGCATATATTAAGAGAACTGAGAATCTCAAGGACTTTTTTTTCTCTGCCGTGCCCTAACCTCCCTCTTTGCTCTCTTGTGTCCTGTCCCAGCACCCTACCAGAGTCGGTGTCCAGGGTCATAAGAAGACATCCTCAGCTTCCCATCCTGATGTTTGTTTGAAGCCATGTCAGGATGATGGCAGTAGCAAGAAGCAAATTTTTCCTCCCAGGTAACATGGGAGTGGGATCAAAGTTCCCACAGAAGACAGGAAATGCCTCCTTCAAGTCTAGTGGAGAGGACACAACTTGCAGGTTCTGTTCCTGCAGTTCACCTTTCTGCTTGCCTCTGCTACTTGCCCAATAACAGTAGCTCTGTTTTCCTGAAAAGGAAAGCAAGAATTAAAATCACGTGCATCCTTAGGATTTGAAACTGCCATAACAGCAAGAAAAGTCTCTGTGTTGTGCCACTGAATTCATCATAAAACCATACACTGTAAAGTTCCAGGTAACCAAGGGAAATGCCAGAAACTTAAGGTTTAGATTCAGCTCAGTTTCTCACATTGGAGTAAATCTTCACTCTGATTCTAATGCCCAGAAGTTAAGTATTGTCTTGAAGACAAGGCCACAAAGATCATTGTCCAGGATCAAGCTCCTGAGACATGGATTCAAAGTACTTTAAGATCTCAAGTAGATATCTAGTCATTAGAAACATGAGAATATAAGCTCAGCATATCATGGGTAACAGTATTAAAAATTTTACTTCCAATGCAGTTCTGATGCCAGTTTTCTTTCTTCCTAATAAAATGAGCTATCTCTCTCTGAGGAAGCTGAATCCCAAGCTGATCACTGACAGCATTATCACCTGTGTTATGTTTCACCCCCCTTTCCCTTTTGAACTCTGTTCAGCTTGTGCTCACATGCTCATGGAAGTTAAGAAGCACATACAAATACCTGTAATGTACTTCTGGGATGTCACAAGAAGGGCTTGGACCCAGTGCTTGCCATTCTTCATCCTATCCTCACCCACAAAGGCACTGTGCAGAACACAAAATGTGTTTCTTGTCCCATTCCAAATGGTACAGCAAATAACTATGTTTAGGCAGTATAAACCATTCAGGTGAGGTTACAGAATCACAGAATCATAGAATGCTTTGGGTTGGAAGAGACCTTTAAAAGTCATCTAGCCCAACCTCTCTGCAGTAAGCAGGGACATCTCCAACTAGATCAGGTTGCTCAGAGCCCCATCAAGCCTGGCCTTGAATGTCTCCAGAGATGGGGCCTCCACCACCTCTCTGGGCAGCCTGTGCCAGTGTTTCACGACTCTCACAGTAAAGAGCTTCCTCGTAATGTCCAATCTAAATCTACCCTGCTCAAGTTTAAAAGCATTCCCTCTTGTCCTATCACTACACACCCTTGTATACTGTCCTTCCCCAGATTTTCTGTAGGCCCCTTCAGGTACTGGAAGGCTGCCATAAAGTCTCCCCAGAGCCTTCTCTTCTCCAGGCTGAACAACCCCAGCTCTCTCAGCCTGTCCTCATAAGAGAGGTGCTCCAGCATCTGACCATTTTTGTGGCACTCTTCTGGACCCACTCCAACATCTCCACCAGAGAAGACTATTTTGCCAATGCTATCATCCCTAAAGGAATATATTCATAATGCTGATGAAATCCCCCTCAGATCATCTTTCTCTTTTTATTCCTTTTTAATAAAGCATAGCTTATTTTTCAGAGCAAGGCTCGTTTATTAGTCTTGAAGTGGTTTGTTTGTTTGTTTAGGTTTCAGGGAGTTATTTGGAAAAATTGTGGTGAGCATGCTTTTGATTAGCATAGCTAAGAGGACTTTTGTTTAATGAAATGATTAATTGATTCAGCCAGGTATGCAGCCACACAAACAGCTGCTTCAACAGATACAAAAGATTCTTCTTCAAATACAGCCTTGCCTCATTAACATGATGCAGTACCCATGGATACATTTTAATTATAAGGTTGATAAGAATATCTAAGGATAGCTTATGTTGTAGCTGAGTTATTTAATAAAGCCTATTGGAAAGAGGCAAAAACAGGGAAAAAAGTCATTAGCCAGGCAACTGTGGGTGAAATTTGGCTTTAAATCACTGCAACATATTAATGATAATCAATTTCTCTCAGACTACCCCAGCAAGGAAGCTGGAACATAATTGCTTCATTTCTGCATTACACCCTACTTGAAAATGGAGGAATTACAGAAGTTCAAACCAGAGTTTAATAGAGCCCTCTGCCTGCTTAACAATAATTGTATGTTTTCATTAGCCTGTCTATTATTTGTGTAATACCACCTACAACCTAAAAGCTGGATAAATACAGATTTTGGTACATACATGCAAATTCTCAGTAAATGGAAACCTAATAATCTTTTAAAATCCCAGTCATGACCAGACATAAAATACATACAAACATAAAGACAGTGCTTCAGACTACAAGCAGCTACCAGATCACCACAGAGAAGAAGGAAAAGCTACAAATTTTGTGGTGAAAGAGGAGGAAAGATGTAACCATGCTATGAGATACGAAAGGATAAGGGTAAGAGAGCAACACAGGCTAGCAGAAGACAACACTGAGCCCAAAAAAGGATGATGACACGTCAGATCCTGCCCATGGCTATTACCAGTGCTTTGTGATTAGAAACACTCAACAGACCGAGGACGCAGTTTGTGTGAGTTGTGGTGCTGCAAAAAATCCTGAAAGAGTTTGGACAGATGGGTTTCCCTATCTGCATATACAGGCTGGGAGTTTTCTTGCTACATTGGCACTTCAGGTCTCTTCTACTCTTTGCTGCAGCCGTCTGCCCTTACTGATCTCCTGCTGTGGCCACTTTAAGCATTTCTATAGAAAGGAACACACATATCTGAACAGAATTCACTGCTACAGGATGTTGGCTCACCATTGGAAACTTGACAAAGCTGTGTAGCACATGAACATGAGCAACTAAAGCACAGCAAAAGCATACAAGACCTCTGCAGAAGCTAGTCGGCAGTGTTGGCACATGCTTTAAGGCACAGGTAAGATACTACTCACATTTTGCACAGCGGGCTCTAATTGTGGGTCCTCTGTTTACAGGAATCCATTTTGGACCTCCTTTTTTGTCATCTAATGAAAAAATAGTTTAGCATTTCTGAAACTTCATCATCATGATCAACAACCACAAAAGAGATCCTCAGAGTTCATGGCAAAAGCAACAGCAAAAAAGACTCAAGCAGATTTTCCAATGCATAATGAGCATATCCCTTTTTTTAATAGTAAAAAAGACATTTCCTCCCCCCATTATTCACAATTCTGCACATCAGTAGATCATCTGATTTAACAGTGACACACCGCCAAATATCTTGTCACTAAAGGGAAGTTGCAGTTTTTGAAATGGCTATTTACATTCAAAGAGATAAAAAGAGAGGTGGAGGTCTCTGTCACAGATACTGGAAGAGATGAATGATTAAAAAGCTAGACCTTCAAAGACCATATGTTGCCCCAAGCAGCCTTTAACAAATTTTATTGTGGTTCAGTGAATCTGGTTTGCTTTTAATGGTTCACTTGGCAAGCTGTTGCTGCAGTGATTTCTAATAATAATGTCACAATAATCTTTTAACTGGGTACAGCTTTGTGACTACACAGGATTGCTCTTAAAGTGATTTCTGGACTTGGTGAGATGCAAAAACATACGCAGTACATTTCTTTACCTACTTCCTCCATGGTACACATCACACTGAAGAACAGGAGGACAGCAGTTACTCTTATGAAAAGCAGAAGGAATTCTTTTTCACTCAGGTGAGGATTATTTTGAAATTATGATAGCATTTGAGAGCACAACATTGCCAGCAGATAGGGACAGTGTTTACTTCCTTCATGCTTTGGGTGTTACTGATTACAGCCAATACAAAAATAAATTTTTATCCAACATACTAGTTGTTTTTTTTTTTTGTAGAGGTATTTTCCTAGTCCTCTATTCCTAATGATATTTTGACTCTCTCCTTGTGCTGATTCAAGTAGCAAAGTAGTAAAAAATACAAAAATAATGAAGTGATGAACTATAATTAAGATTAAATATATATTGGTTTTCATCACAAACCATAAAGTCAGTGCCAGCAATAGAGCCCCAAAGGAAAAAAGATTTAAACCCAAACTGTTGAAATAATTTGCTAGCTATGTAGCTTGGTAACCATACTTTTCTCTTTTTTCATCAGCTGCAGCCATCCTCCTGTCACTCCACCCTTCTACAGCGGCTCTCAAGCACAGGATAACACACTCTGTTTTCTCTGTTGTCATTTTTAAGATGTAACTGCAGGTGGACAATACACTTTGCAGCAGGCAGAAATGCCTAGTGAAAGGAGAAATTTGTAGCGCAGGAAAAAGCGAAGGAATTGAAAAGGAGACTTCCCCTAGGAGACTAAATCCCAGATCCACACAAATAACTTAGCATGACTTGGTGCAAATGATCCTACCAAAGTCATTGAAAGCACGCAATTAAAAAAATCATGCTCTGTGTAAACATCCACAGTAGGCTTCAGATCACTGGCAGACATGAAGCTTGCTATGACCTCGGTAGTTATTTCCCATGATTTCAAGGGGATTATTCACATAAAAAAAGTGCATGCTGAACTTCCAGGATCAGGACATAAAGCCAGTTGATTTAGTCTAGCTACAAACAAGTTCCAGACTAAAATCCTTGCAGGGCTGCTAATTATTAATCATTTGTGATACCTTATAATTTGGTATCTTAAATTCACATGCCGTACCCTGTTTACAGAATCAGACCATAGGGATGAGGTTTACCCAAGTACGGTATCTCTTTGAGAAGGGCTAGTGCTGTAACTCACAGTATTGCACACAGCAGTAGGCGTCAAGGTCCTGACAGTGTGCAGAGTTCAGCTGGTCTCTGCTTGCACCAAACCCACTTCAAACTGGATTTTTACAGCATTGGTATTCCAAAGACTTGTGGACTTCATACTGTGTGAAATTTGCAGATAAATGCTTTTGTCCATTGTCATCCCATCACTGATTAAAAGAAGAAAATCTGTGACTTCAAATCAACAATGTCTGCCTTGGTAATGATGAGCTCTCTTCTCTGTAGAGAGAAGCTGTTTCAGCTGTATTTCACCTTGAGAGAACTAAACTGAGCAATGCCACATTTCAGTCCTTGGTTTCCATTTCTGTGCTGATAAACAGCACCTATTAGGAGTTACATACCAATTCAAAAGGTAGTCAGTTAAACTGTTATGCTTTTCTTCAGACATGTAGCATTCAGCCACAGCCTACAGATTTTACTGACTGCAACCAGGATGGTATTGCCTCAGTGAAGAACTGAGGGATTTGGTCTAGTGATAAAAGTGTCAGCTTAATAATAAACACCTCCTCAAATAACTGCAATTCATTATGCCTTCACCCGAAGCATGGAGCAGGTAATGACTTCAGGGAGGTCTGTCAGCACTATTGTGTTGGGTGCATGTGTAGTCAAAACACTGAAACTGCCACATTTTTGTGGAAGTGTAACAGACAGCGAAACATCCCATGGGGTTTAGAGTCTTATGTAGAACTGCTGCAAAAAGAACAAGAGAAGGGAAATATGTTTGTGTCTGTTCCCCTGAGTAAAAGCTGAGGAGAGAAGAGCTGGTAAGAGAGAGCTAGCAACCAACCAGTCTTCCTGAGGGCCCCAGGCTGGAGCATCTTTCCGGGCCAGACACAGTTTTAAAGAGCCTTTAAAAAAATAGATAATGTATACTTTTTACGAAGGCCTTCTAGGACTCTACTAAGACAGCCATAGCTGTGGTGGGAATGGTGGGCTTCAAATGGATGATGGTAGAGGAATGCAGAGCTTCAGAGAAAAAAAAAAAAAACCCTGTAGCATCACAGTGGGCCATCCCAGACTGAAAGGCAATGAGTCTGATGTTAAAAAACTGAGGCCATAGCTATTTGATGATTACCACTGCAACAAGGTGGAATAGCAAAGAAATAGATTTGTTCCCTTGAAATCTGCAGTCTTCTTCCTCTTTCTGCAGAAGAGCTATTTACATTGCACGTGTTCAGGAGACATGCTCATGGCCAGGCCATCCAGCTTTCACAGGAGTGGGATCCTCTTATCACAGCTTATGTGGGTTTTGCTCCTGAACCAGAAGTCTGCATCAGGAGAGTCATCCTGCTCTACGACCAGTCTAACCAATTTGTCAAGCCCTCTGACAAATTTTTCCTCTTCCTAAAGAACTCTTCAGACTTTTTGAACAAATGCCAGGTCACCTGCACTTCACAGAGAAAGGATTGAATTTCACCTTTTGCAAATACTTGTTCTGTTGTGAATCCTAGGAGGTTATAACAGCCACTGACATTTCTACCAGTCCCTGTTCTCTCCAGGTGTCCATTCTACCCCCCATGAGTTTTTTCCTCTAACATTTTCTATGCCTTTTATTCTGAGCCTGGAGCATGCTGGAGAGCAAGATGGACAAAGAGACAATCCTGGTCTGAGGGCTGGGGTAAGGGAGGAGACAACGCCACCTGGCAAGCAATAGCAAAATCTACCTTCCTCAGGACGAAACGGGTCAGCAGAAAGGGGCATTCTTCCATCCCCTGTAGGCTGCACAACACAAGTGACTGCATGGGGACGTCAGTCACTCACAGATGATTGAATTGCATCTTTCATTGCAGAGATTGTTTCTTTCTGAATGGTCCATTAATTCTTCCTTCCAGCCAAACAAAAAAACAAAACCCCAAAACCGAAACAAACCACAACTACACAGGGAATTTTGTTTCTGGATAAGAAGAAAGGGTTTACAACAAATTTTAGCATGGAGTTGAAAATTCAGAAACAAATTCTTAATTACTTTTCCAGATACAACAGTATGTATTAGTATGTATTGGCACAAAGTCAATGTACAAATAAGTAATTTAATATGCTTTATGAAGTGGTTGATCTCAGATCACTAACTCTTCATTCAAATGGACAATAAATATTTTCAATATTCTCAAAATAGTAAAAGCTCAGAAAAACACAGTTTCTTAACATAAATCTCAGCAGACTGGTCTAAACTCCTGGTTGTGTATAAAACTTCAGTACTGAATTAAATGGACAATGTCAAGTGCTAAATAAAGTGAGTTACAATTAGTTTTAGAAGAGAGTAAGCTCTGCCTACTGCCTGCTGATAATTCAAATTTTCACAATCACGTTTCACTAAAAGAAATGCTTCTTTCCCTGCTAGTGTTGTGTGAAAGGCACCAATTAAAAAAAGATTAAGACTCGTGGTTTGCATATGAACTGTCAGCATTAAATCAGGCACGTCTCCCTGTCCCTGCCAGGGGACAAAGTGCACCAGTAGAGACTTCTGAAACGATTTGAGAAAACGAGGCCACCGTCACCAGCTAAATGAAGTCTGACTCTCTTTTCTACACATGATCTGCTCAGCACACACAAAGACATGCCTTTGAAAAGAATTACAAGAAAAAGGTCTCCTTACTTTACTGCATTTATAGCAAGATTAAACACATCTGGCCACAAACTTAAATTTAAAACCCCAAACTGAATTCATTTTTTTGCTAAGTTGACACAATGTTCCCTTGAAAAAAGTACACATTTTGAAATGCAAGTAAGGACAGAGGCCACAAGCTCTTTCTCTACAGCATAGCAGTCATCATAGTTAGCCTCATTTAACAGAGGTGATGTCTTTTACTGCTGTTAAAAGCCTCAAATGAAGCATTCAGGCAGCACACAGAACTAACATGGTAATTAAAGGCCATAAGATAGCACCTATTTAATAGTCCATTTTTACAAATCTTTAACCATTTAAAGACCCCATTCTCCTCTCTCACCTGCATAAATAAGTTGAATTACTCTTGTTTGAGACTGATTAGGCCAACATATGTGGACCAAGACAGGTATCATGTCTCACAAGAGTTAGGTGTCTAGCTTAAATTAACCAGCTAGGTTTCCCACTACATCCCAGGCCATATAATTTTTACTGGATGACTTGGTGTTTTGGTTTTCACCCATGGGCCAGCCTTAGCTGGCTTATCTCTAATTCTTTGTGAGTGCCTCAAAAATGTGAAGCAGGAATAAATCATCAGTGCATTTATGCCTGCATGAGAGTAGAGACATCCAAGATCAAGAGCTATAGGGTGATCATGCTACACAAGCACCATGCTATCAATGATCTCAGTTTAAACAGCAGCGGGAACATATTTGCTAACCACTGTCTGAATCTGGAACGTCATCTGTGCTTTTTCTCCCTGAAACAGCTCAGCACTGCAAGGCAAGAGGGTTATATTGTGACAAGCAAAGAGCATGGACTTCTTCTTGCATGGGCTCAGTGCAGAGGCTTTATGACTTATGAGACAAAAGCTTTTACCAAAAAAAGTGATCTGAATTAACTAATTTTCCAGCAGGAAATGCTGAACGCAGAGATGCCACTGGCATGGGGCAACCTCAAAGCCAGAAACAGAAAGTGAAGTTCTCCTGACTCTCTCATCTGTTTGCTGCTCTTCATCTTTTCATGTGTGATCTAATTAACCTTAAACTATGCCTTTGTTAAACAGCATATGTGAAGAGGAAGAGACCAACATAGAATTAAACCTGTGCACAGTGTTAAACATTTTTCCTGTTCCTGTCTAATGCCTTTTGGTTTTGAGAAGAATTTTTGATATACAAAGTATAATCAGCAACTTAGCTCTCCAGTTTGCTTTCTTGACTTGCCTGTGGTGCCTCACCTGAAGAGTTATGCATCAGTCAATGTACTTCTTATGCTTCTGTTGACCTTGAAAAAGGGCAAATGACAATAAAGCTGTCTAAATGGTGCAAAATTATCAAGTGATGTTCATTGTTTAATTTGTTTATAATGAGATTAAAGGGGATCAAAGAATCAGGAAGGTGGTTTTTACAACTAAGAAAGCCAAACATATTCCAACATGCTTATGTACCTACATGGCCATATTTTATAAAATATGTTCAATTTCCTGAACAGACAGTGCAAAAATCAATCCCCTTCCTTATTTTATCCTCTCATCAGGGTGTACTGATGCTACAGCAGGACTGTAAGTTGAACAAAAAGGCATGTCCTAACCTTTTGTGTCATCCCACATCTCTCCTTCCCAACACAGACTGTGGATTCTTCCAGTCCCAATTCTGCACACAAGAGTTGCCATGTTTGGCTTTTCCTGTGTGAGGATGGAGTGAGCATAAGAAGGAAATATCAGGAATGCTTGTCTGGGGTGAGTTGCATTTGCCACTAACCATTTGTGAGGGACAGCTGGCATGTGAATTGTGTATCTCTAAATAAAACTCGTAAGGACACAGAAGTGAAGAGATGGGCAAACTCCATGTGAGGTGGGTTTTTCTGATCTGTTTTTTCACCCAGAGGAGATCAACACTGTAGCTGATTTTGTTTGTCTCTGAAGACTGGGCAGCATCCACATAAATTAGCACCCTCATGAATTAGAGAAAGAATACATAGATCAGTGTTCAAGCAGTAAGCAGAACCACGTCTCTGCCTAAGAAAAGGTGCTTTCCAATGGTTTAACTTTGCTTGCTGAGCTTACCTTCCAGGTTGTACCATCTGCCAGAAAAGGTAATGAGACTTCTAACAATGAGATCCAGTCATGCAGTGAAAAGATTATTTCATAACAGTTGTAATACATATAGAAGCAAGTCATTAAGTCAGCCAGGTTGTGTCATCCAGCACACCTGATGGGCTTAATTTAACATCTCATCCTGGCCCTGAGGTTATCAGTGGGCAGCTATAACTGTAAGTGATTGAAAACACATTTTTCCAGGGGAGTTTCTGTTTCCTGGAACTTAGGCATTGCTGATTATTTTAATTTTCCTTTCGTTTGTCTTCCCTTCAGCCTCCAGAACTGGACTTGAACTACCTCCTCATTTTGATGCAAGCTGCAGGCAGCTGTCAGATGGCAACACTGCTCACTCATATGTGAATAGCAATTGAGTAATCAACCTGGAAAGTAAAAGTTTAACTTCCATAACTGCTCCTTTAAGCCACTCAGTCCCTACAATTAGTGAGATATTTTGCCTTTAAAAATAATCATGTTCTGGGGGAAGAAGGATAAAATTAAATAGATGTAAAACCATAATTATTCTTTAACATTAAAATGTATTACTCGCTTAGCAAAACCACCAAGATTGTCTCCTGGACATGAAAGGACATAGACAGTGTAAGCCAGCATCATAATGAAAAAGACAATATGCATACAGCATGCAGTCACTTACAGAAGGGATTGAATGTTTGCAAAATTACATGCTGGCCTTGAGGAGTTCTCTGGGTAACAAATGGAGGGGAAAATACAGAGAAATACCTTTCAGCCTGGTAATATCTGCAGAGTTTTATTTCTGGATGTGGAGTAGAACTTAATATTCCCTGGCAGTGGCTCTCCTGTGAAAAGCCTTCAGGCTCTCTAAGATCAGCTGCCTTCTACCAGCAATCTGTACATCCTCCCATCATTCCTCACACTGCTGCAGGGATGTACATGCATTGGCTGAACAGTGCCCACATTATCAACCTGCTGCCTTAAACATATTCAGCACCTGTCCTTTGGTTGGCTGACTGCAAAGAAGCAAGAGAAACTGCAAAGGTCAAGTGGAAACCACTGAACAGAGCGAGCCATACAGCAGACACCAGGTAAAGCAGGCAATGAGTTCTCAAACCCTTGAGAAACTGGGTCAGAAGGGTCTGAAACAGAAGCTGTTAAGCAAAGTGAGAAACTAAGGCTCTTATTGCAAAGCTGCTCCATGAGGCAATATTGCTCTGTGGCTGTGATGTGCTTTGCTTTTGGTTGTGCTCTGCTCCAGACCGAAGGCAGTTTTGAATTACAAGACAGCAAGGGCTGTTTAAAGTAGACACAAGTGGCATCGAGAGCAGCAGCTGTGCAAAAAGGCAGGAAGGCAAGGAGAAAAAGCGAGAGCAATTATCCTGATAAGGGGAAGAAATTAAATCACATTTTCAAAGATGCGCCAGGACAGCAGTGAAAGCCTTCCACAATCATTAACAGGTAAAGCCACGCATACAGAACTTTTCACCTTCCAACAATTCCATGCAGATTGTCCTTTTAGGTCAGCAAGTCTGTTTCCAGTCCACCCATACAATGACTGTGCCTAATGCCTCAAAATGAGCAGAATAATATGAGTGACGATTCCATCCGCCTCAGAGAGGGATGTTGGCAGGACAGCACTTAAAAGGCTCCTTGCAGCACCCTTCATGACGGCATTTAAAAACTTATGAAGCATCACTTTGTACGATGCTGGGTAGCGTCAGATGCTTGGATGCAACATGTTCAGGGTCTTGGAATAGGGGCTGCACGGCAGATGTGAACACCACAGAGACATCCATACTTTCCCAGGTGTGGTGAAGTCAGAAAAAAGCATCCCATTCCTGGGACTGCAGGAACTGGTGTAAGATCCTGAGGCAGGAGCAGAACTCTGTACTGAAGAATTTACCTGGAAATTTGTATAGAAATACAAACAGCACAATGATTTTAACAGAAACCTTAGGCAGTCATCCTAAAATTATATGTCTTTATGTCTTGATTATCTCATGGGGAAGAAAAATAAACAACAACTGTGAAATAACACCTGTGAACAGGTGTTGAAGTGACACGCTACTGTAACACTAGCTTCTAATAAAGAGGATGCACCAGATCCAGCAGAGACACGAGGAAGAGAATAACAAAGGCATGTGGTCACTTGCAGCCTGTCTTGCTTCCAAGACAGCTGAGCCCTGTGCACAGGAAGACTTTTGGGGCTCCCCCCTTGCTCCTCGTACACAGTAGAAATGCAGATCCTGGTGCATGTCACCTCATTACACTGGAGAAAGGGGTTCTTCTTCATACCTATCTGTGAAAAGTTAGGCCGTGCCAGAAATAAATCACAAATTATGATGTCCCACTCCTACTGCACAGAGTCTATCAGCACAGAGTATTTTCAGATAAGCAGAAGAGATTTACTACTTATCTAATGAATTCTTGGGTGGTGTTGGTTTTTGTTTGTTTGTTTGTTTGTTTGTCTTGAAGGAAATATACATTTTAGACATCTAAACAGCTCATTGGGAATAGCTCAGTTTTGGGAGCCAGCACACTCTTCAGCCATGGCAAGCTCTCAGAGTCAGGCTGATGCTGCAAGGCATGAACTGTGTGAACTATATACGTTTAAGTTACAGAAGCAGTTTTCACTGGAGGATATATTAAATACCCAAATCTGGTTCTATGCCTTATGTTACTCTGCTTCAGAGTTTGAACACCCAAGTGAAAAACTGCTGCAAAAAAAATGAGGTTTTCAGTCACACCAGTACAGTCCACACACTTGGAACTTTAGACAGTTGAGAAGATAAGAAATCCTTTCAAGGTACAACTTGGAGACTTATGAATGTTTCAAAGTTAGATTTTTAGGAATCCTGTAGTTTAGAAAGTTAAGTGTCCAGCTGGGTCCCACGGTGTTAGATATTTTAAATTACTGTTCTCAGCCAAAATAACTTATTTTGAGATTCACAACAAAGCAGCTTACAAATGGCTTTAAAGCCCCATGTGCTTCCCATCAGAAGTGCTGGAACATCAGTACTTGCAATGGACATCTCATTAAACTGTCTGCCAGCAGAATGGCTGGTAAATGCTGTGAAGGTTTGCCTGCAAGGTAAAACAAACCACATGCCACCATCCCACCCTCCATTTATATGTCAAACTACTACATAAATGGATATCAATAAGCAGAAAAGCAATCATATTAAATAAATGTAGCAAATACTTGCTTATACAGCCATTACATAAGGAAAATACAACTTAGACCAAGGGAGACAAACATGGAGAGTCATTTTTTTTTTCTTATAATACAAACTATTATCAGACATTTGCTTAAAAAAGCCATTTAGAGTAAGACAAACTTACAGTGTACCAGGAGGGGAGCACAAATGCACTCGTGTTGTACCACATCTGATTCTTTATGTTATAAGGCAAGTGATCGCACTTCTTGCAGCACTTGAGAAAGCAGAAGGAGAAAAAATAGATGAGGGTGGAGAAAGAAGACAATTTGAAATACAGAAACAGAACAAAATCCCATACCGTGCTTTAAATTTCCCAGCATCCTCACTTGCACATGCACTTCTAAAAACACAGGTTTCCTCCTACCGTTTTTAGATGTGGTATTGTTACAAACTCGTAACAGGGCCACAGTCTGAGCAGACACAACCTGGAGTCCAAGCCGTCTCTGAAGCACTGGTAGAGTAAGACTTGTGCAGGGAGGCAGCAGCCAAGACCAGTACAAATCAGCAGGTCAGACCTCTTCAGCTTGATCTGAGGTGCCTGTAGTTCAGAAAAGGTAAAAATAGAAAGTGGCATGCTTTTAAGAAAGCATCAGCATTCCATAGTGCTACAGGTTAATATTCTGTTAAAGCCATATGGACCTGTTGTTGGAAAATCAGCAGGAGACAGACACCATCCTATGATGATCGGAAAGCCTCGTTTATTAAAAATCAGAAGGCATCTTTATACTGTTCTTTAATTAGTTCATAGATATTGTAAAAGCGTAGCTCACCATTGGTTACAGATTACATGTCAACCCCTCTTATGTTTATCTTTTGTGTTTAGCCTTGCGGTTAGCAGTTCCTTATCTTAGTGTTCCAGTTCCTTTTACTCATCCCATTATCCTACAATAGTTGCACCCCAGGTTATCTTGACCTGGAGTTTGTTTTACTAAACTTCAACCAGCTGCACTTTATCATGTCCCTTTGCTGTTAGCCACTCTGTGGCTAAGCTCTCCACAACCTGTGTCATAGGGATGCTAAGGAGAAAGGAGAACAGGGAGATGAAGAAAACTGAGACAACAGAGTGGGAAATCTGAGGAAGAGGACAACAAAAGCTGCGTCTTCCCTGGATTCATGTGACTATTGCACAGAGGCAGGAGGTCATCCTGAAACTGTCAGTATAATATCCTCATACCCTTGGCCCAGTGGGAAATACTGGTTCCAGTGTCCACTCCCCACAGGGATTCCCTACCTGGCACATAGTAAAGAGCAAATTAAGGTCTGGCTGAGCAGCCCATAACCCAAAACTAAACTCTCAGCAGCTCCTCTGGGCACCAACCGTCTTCTGGGGCCTGAGAGCTGCCAGCCTTTGGCACCAACCCCAGGCACCAGGGTATGAGCAGCATTAGCTCCTTACACCTCTTCTTTTTTGCAGAGGAAGACGTGGGTGTTACCCCCACGGGGGCAGGTGCTGCTGTGGGGAGGAGGACAGCAGGCTTGGCCTCACAGCCCTCCTTTAACGCGATGCACACGTGAGGAACTCCCTCCAAAAAGGCTTGACGTTAATGTGAAAAAACTTTGTAATCATCTATGCAGGTGTCTAACAGTGAGGCAGAGAGGACAGACTTGGTGCTGGTTCTGGCTGTCATAGAGTTAATTTTCTCTGTAGTAGCCAATGTGGGGCTATGTTTTGGGTGCTGGAAACAGTGTTGATAACATGGAGATGGTTTTGTTATTGCTAAGCAGTCCTTAGGCAGTCAAGTCCTTTCCTGATTCTCACTCCACCAGTGAGCAGACTTGGTGTGCCCAAGAAACTCGGAGTGGACACAGCCAGGACAGCCAAGCCCAGCTGACTAAATCATAGAATCAGAGAATCATAGAATCACTGTTGTTGGAAAGGACCTCTAGGAGCACCAAATCTAACCTTCCTTCCAGCATCTCCCTAACCACTAGACCATAGCCTCAAGTGCCACATCTACTCATTTTTTGAACACCTCCAGGGATGACTCCCCAACCTCCCTGGGCAGCCCGTTCCAGTGCCTAACCACTCTCTCAGTGAAGAAATTCCTCCTAATATCCAATCAAAACCTCCCCTGGCTCAACTTGAGGCCATTTCCTCCTGTCCTATCATCAGTAATTTGGGAGAACAGACCAACACCAGCCTCATTGCAACCTCCTTTTAGGTAGTTGTAGAGAGCAATAATGTCTCCTCTCAGTCTCCTCCAGACTAAACAAACCCCAGTTCCCTCAGCTGCTCCTCACCAGGCAAGTTTTCCAGCCCTCTCACCAGCCTCGTTACCCCTCTATGTCCTTCTTATCCTGTGATGAACAAAACTGGACACAGTACCGAGGGTCTCACCAGTGCCAAGTCCAGGGTCACGATCACCTCCCTACTCCTGCTGGTCACACCACTTCTGATCCAGGCCAGGATGCTGGTGGCCTTCTTGGCCACCTGGGCACACTGCTGGCTCATGTTCAGTTGGCTGTGCACCAGCACCCCCAGGTCCTTTTCCACCAGGCAGTTTCCAGCCACTCCTCCCCAGGGCTGGAGCCTTGCCTGGGGCTGTTGTGACCCAAGTGCAGGACCTGGCACTTGGCCTTGTTGAACCTCATCCAGCTGACCTCAGCCCATTGCTCCAGCCTGTCCAGATCCCTCTGCAGAGCCCTCCTACCCTCCAGCAGATCCACATTCCCACTTAACTTCTTGTCACCTGCAAATTTAATGAGGGGATATTACAACAAGAGATATTCCACACCATATCATGTCATGCTCAGCTTATAAAGCTGGGGGAAGAAGAGGGAAGAAGTTCAGAGTTAAGAGGTGTATTTCTTCTCAAGTATTCGGTACATGTGATGGAGCCCAGCTTTCCTGGACATAGCTGAACACCCATCTGCTGGTGGGAAGTGGTGAATGAAGTATTTTGCTTTGCTTGTGTGAGCTTTACCTATTAAACTGTCTGTATCTAAACCCACGAGTTTCCTCTCTTTTAACCTTCTGATTCTCCTCCCCATCCCACCAGAGGGAAATGAACAAGCACCTGTGTGGGGCTTACTTGCCAGCTGGGGTTAAGCCGTGATAGCCTGTCACAGAGAGAGACCCAGTGAAAGTTCCAGGATGCTGAGAGATAACCATGTTGCCCTTTAAGGGCAGATCTCCATACTCCTCTGGGATTCTGCATGGACAGAAATCAAATCTAGGGATTGGGTGTGGAAGAAACTCCTGCTATCAACAAAAGACCTGACCAGGAGCTGACCGTAGGTGCCCAGTGCTTGGAGGATGTCAGCATTGCGGTCGGTAGAGGGGACTGGCAGGATGACACCTACCCCTGCCAGCCAAGCCCATGCAGGACAGGAGCTGTAAACCGGCACTGAGTGAGAACCTGACGGACATCAGAGACAGAGTGACACAGGGTGTCCTGCACTGAACCACCTTCCTCCCGGAGCTGCTCCACCTGCCGAAGCCAGCCTGTCCTAGAAACTGCCAACTGAAATCCTACCCCTTGAGCAATGCCAGAAGGTGAACTGAGCCCCTTGTGGGCTACAAGATAAATGCATCCACAGGTGCAGAAGACACAGAAGTGTGGAGTACCCTGGCCTACTGCACCTCCACAAAATAAACTGTCTCCACTGGAAATACAGCAGTATGTCCAATACAATCCATGAAGGTCAAACATGAAAGCACCTTGTGGAGAAAATCCCCCCCTGTGATCCTTCCCATACTCAGCTTTATTCCTTGAGACGCTCTCTCTTTGCAGCCCTGCTGTGCTGGGAGCTGCTGCTCCAGCAGTGCACAGGCCCCACCAGGCAGCCAGGAGGTCACCTCTGGGCAGCACATTCCTGTTCAGCTGTTCAGACCACACAACCACGAGGCTGTGTTTCACCCAATACTGAAACAGCTATACAACCACAGTGATTATGACACAGGCATGCTTTCAAAAGCTGGACAAGGCCTGGAAGGCTCCCCATTCACAAACTGAGCCCTTGATGGGGCAGCTGGCTCCAGTCTGCCAACAAGGATCAGGCATGAGCACTGCAGCTGATTTCACAAACCATGGGAGTCACGCCAGATTGTTAAGAGTTGGGAACTGGTGGGGATCAAAGCAGCACACTCCTGCAGCAGTGATCACACTGAGATCTGGCTAGAAGACCAGAGGTAAAAACGTTTTCAAAAGAAGAGCAGGCACTGCTACAGCTATAGGCTTTTCATCCCCACTAACTCTCTGGAATTTTAGAACCTTGTTTCCCTATAGATGGACAACAGATAACAGACATAGGCGTCACAGGTCTGTTATGCAACCCGGACGTAACTAATTATTTCAGTAGTGGATACCCTCTCAGGTATCCAGAACATGTGTCATGTGAGCAGAGCCTCCCAGTGTGCCTGGCACCCCTGGCAACATGCCACCCTCTCCTCTGAGACTTTCCCCATCTGTGGTGTTTCAAGACCCGGAAACAAATTTAACCAGCAGGAGTTTTGCCTCTTCTCATCTTCTCTTCTGAATGAGAAAGCCGGTGAAGAAGGATGAGCAAGACAAGCAGAACTGCTAGGAAGATCATAATAAAAGTACACATAACCAGTGTACTTTTTCTTGGAGGGCTATGAGCATTGAAATCTTTTGGGCACACCACAGCAGAGTGATGCAAGGGAATCAGTTCACACACCACTGAGACATATTCGTTGTTGGCAGGGGGGAAGTACTACAGCTGTTTAGACATGTGCAGTAGCAGCATGTAACAGTTTTATGCTAAGAATGCTTGAATTAATTGGACCTTTGGGGGAACTGAGGAAGGTAACGTGTAATTACTTGAGCTGGAATTTATCCAGCACGAAAAAAAACTCAGCTTATAGCTGGAAAAAATTATTATGAGAATTTCCATTCCAAACCCCATTGTCCAAAAGCACCCAGAATGCTGGGTTGATATCTTCTATTTAAAGTTATCCAGTGCTGCAAAGAAATAGGCTAAATTCACTTTTCAAAGGCAAGATAGTTTCAAGGTGTTGATCTCTTGCAGGTAGGTCTGATCAGTGAAAGATGCAAACCAGTATACACCAATTGGCTTTATCACAGGAACAGAGCTGCTTATACTGATTCATAAATGCTACACATCTGGTTAAGGTATGTGTGTTAGTTTATTTGCAACATGAGATGATTATTTAAAATAAAATAAATAAGCTTTTTTTTTTTTTTTTTTTTCAATTCCTCTGGCAATGCTGAAGGCAGCTGTCATGTTGTGGATGCTCAGAAGCTTGTTGGGAAGTGACCTAGACCTAGTGTCAGACTATGATCTGCTGAACATAACCACATCTCAATCCCTCAGCAAATTTTGCACCACAAATAGTTGGTTTCTTATTAAAATGAGCCAGTTAAAGAAATATTAAGGTAATGGATGAAGTTATGCCACTATTAGGCTGAAAGAAGAATACTGTTCAAAAATTTAACTAGTATAAACCAGGTAAATGAAACAAGCTGAACTGATTATAATTCTGTGTTTAGACCAAGATACAGATGCCCAAACTCAATCCTGAGGCTTTCGTTTCAGTAGCAGGTTCTCTGTAGATGACTCGTGTGCAGCACACAGTGTTTCAGTTATCTAGCTGGCTATGCAAACCTGTGTAAACCATGAGTGGTCTGAGCTCCACATACTGCTCAGCAGCCCATCAGCCACCTAGCATGTGCAGACAAGACAGGCTGGTGCTGATCCTTCAAACAGAAGCCACCTGGGATCTGGAGCAGCTTGTGTGGTGCTGACCTACCAACCCTGGAGTCTAGTCGCCTTGTTCGGAAATGAATTCAATTGGAAAGAGCAATTTAGGGCATGCCCTCACTGGAGGAGGCTCTGCTGTTAGGTAACAAGAGACCATCTTCCAGGACACAGCGTCCCACATCTAAGACAAGTGAGACATTTTTATTATTAGAAAGTTACAATATATCTTTGCAAGCTTCCACCAGGCCTTTTTACACATGCTCTCTTGAACTGGAACCCTGATATTATTCATACTGGTCTTTTTGTGATACACTTTTCACTGGCATACACTTGACAGTTACATGCTTTATTAAAAAAACAAAGCAAAATTTGCAAAGATAATACTGGATTTTCTCTTGCTTATTCACATGCATTCATATACTGACCAGAGTGAGCACAAGACAATCTTTCAGATATCATGGACCTATGGAGAGCTGAATTTCTTGGAAACTTTTAGCTTACATCAACGATTTTGTTTGTTTACTGACAGTTGTGTGTCCCATTCGTCACTTCAAACCTCTGCTGTACACTTAAGAATTTGATCCAGTTATCGTGCACTTAAGATTTGAGCCTGTAAAAATCTCCCTGGGACATATAGATTGGCAAAGCTGATGACACTGTCCCAAAATTGGCTCTGTAGTGACAGTGGGCAGCTGTTACACAACTCAACACTGAAAGCTGATCTTGTTTCATCTACAGGCAGCCAAGGAATTGCCTGCCCTCCAAACATTTCAGCAGAAAGAAAGAGGGATCCCAGTCAAGGGAAATGAGAAGGTGATAGGCATAAAAAGAGGAATCAACTCAAATACCACAGAGGGTGACGGAATGGGTCTAAACACAGGCACAGCTTTGCTCTTTTAAAAGGCTTAGTGCTTTCTCCCCAAAGCTAACTCACAGAAGTGACCATATCAGCTCACTCTAAAGGAGAAATTAAGTGTTTAGAGGCATTTTAGGAATGCCAGAACAAATACAGTGCTAACAGGAAGGGGAAAGAGCTACACCAGCAATACATTTGCTTTTCTAGCATAGTTACACTTCTAAATTTCATTCCTTCTCCTTAAGCACATGAGACATTCTCCAGAAATATAAATCTCAGAGGAAGACAGAGAAATCATCTCAACACCCCTTCCTCTAGCAAGTCTGCTAGGAAAGAATAAAAGGAAGTGGAAATTCAAAGCTGGGTTGTGCAGCACTGCTATCTGCACAGAACAGAAATGCATGTCTATGGTCAAGGAGGTAACCTCATCTCAGCTCTCGTATGAGCCATCTTCCAGACTCACAGCTAAATATATGATGATGAGAGAAATTGCCACAGCACGCTCCTCTGACACATGCTACACTGGCTACTGTCTCAGATAATTACTAGTTGTGAGAACAGGTATCATCCAAAGAGGAAGCAAGATACATGCTTTTTCACCCCACCCAAAGAGCACAGGAAGTGATTTAATTTCTCCTGAAGCTATAACGGACTTATTCACAAATCAGGGAGAGTCAGATCCTGGTCTCCTGAGATCATTAGCAAAATGTCCATTAAATTCAACAGGCCTTTGATCACAGTGGATGAATCTGTCAAATAAACATTGTTGAGAATTTTTTTATCCAGTCTTTGTCTTGCTGTCTGATTACAGCTAGCAACTTGGTAGGAACTCTGGAAAAGGCCTTGGCAGGGACACAGAGTCTAAATGAATGCTAAAATACCAATAGAAACTTGCGTTGCTGAAGACAGACCCTCCAACAAGCTACAGGATAACGTGGCAGCTGGTGGCTTCCCTTGTGAATAGGGTGTGATTTAGGACAAGGGATTTACCATAGGAACCAATACCCTTACTAAAGAAATAGGATCACACCCCCCTGTTCAAGCCCAAGGATTACACGTGCCCCATGGCCTGTTTCCAGCGTGCTTAGCAGGAGACCACACTCTCCCTGAGATAGCCTTGCCCCTGAAGGGACTCAGGATTATGGAACAAACTGCATGCAACTGTCTGGGACCTGGAGGCAAGATAGCACTTAGCAATCAAAGCTGCGTATTTGGGAAGAGTCTGAAAGTCACCAAGCTGCATAGTTAGATACAATGCGCTGTTCAGTGTTTCTGCTGGGGCTGAGCAAGCCTGTGCAGAGACAGATACATAGCATAGTGGGTTGTGGTCACTTGGAGTTTAGACAAAGCTCACCCACAAGACCTTGCCTAAGCTTACTGTCCCATGAAGATTTTCTGCTCTCGAAAATCCACATCTGGTCAGCTTCAGAGACCAGACAGACTCTCAGGCACTGCAACGTGCTCAAGTACCCCACTCATCAACATACCAAAGCACAAAGAACATGTGAGTTTGCAACCTGGGGAGGGGTCTTATGCACACAGCAGCCTTAGAAACCATCCAATATTGTTGGAAAAAGCTATTTAAAGTTGAAAAAAGAAAAGCAAACAGCTGATGGTTTTGAGAAAAGTGACAATTGCAGCTCTGCCAGCTGCACCTAGTAGTTGACATCAGCGTTCCTAGTAGACAAATTTATTACTTGGGCAGGCTGAGCTCAGCCAAGGGAGAAGCATGCCAGGTAGGAGTTAGCACAGCAGTGCCCGTGACCTCAGGAGGCCACAATGAAACACTCAGACGATGGGCCAGAAAAGAACAACAGTACAAACTGCACCAGTATGGCACAGGCCACTTACACGTAGCTAATCCTCAGAAAAAAAAGGTCTAGGAGCCCTCTGCTTAATAGGTTCCTTAGGGGCTCCAGCAGAGAGTGCAGCGACAGGTTCTCCTCGGTGGGAAGAAATTGAAGCTGGTAGCACAGAGCCAGTTTACACCTACAAGGAGTGGGGGCACCTTTTTTCACATAGCCATGGCAATAACATCTTCTAGGAGAAGTGTGCAGTGTGCATTTCAGAAGCGATTGTGTTCAACCCTTGCTGCCCCCCAGCTGTCAGCACTCAGCTTCTAGAGAGCTGCTGGGTGCTGCAGCTACCCTATGCTCCACAAAGCCTTCCAACTTGGGAAGTGGGTCACCAGCATCCCACCATCCAGCCACATCAGAAACTATCAACAGCCTTAAGGATTAGGAGGGTGAGGTCAGATAGCTAGAGCAAAAAAAGTCACATTTGATATTTTCTGTAGCTGCTTGCATTCATAAAAGGTCAGGGAGGACGGGGAAGGAAAATCTTATACATCACCACCCTGCAAAAGGAGGTAAACATCATAATGTACGTGGCTTTGTGGAGCCTCCATAGGATAGCTCTGTTGCCATGAAACGGGAAATATTCCCATTTCTGCTCACATACAATTGGTGGGGGTGGGAGCGAGGCAAAAATTACACACCATTAGCTGCTGACAAATGCAAATTCATAATCCCACTAACGATTTGAGTTTTCATTTCCTATGAGTTAGCCTAGGCAAGAATGTAGGGATTCTAGTTCGGGACAGGGTTTTAGGGAGAAAAGCATGAAAATGCTTGCCTTCATCAACAAACAAAGATAATCTGTACACCCTTGACCAGGTGGCTCTGAGCAGATGACTTGCAGGGACGCATTCCTAGATTTAGCAATTTCTCAAAAAAAAATTGCTCTGTATGCAAATCCACAAACCAATTTCAGTTGAATGTAGAAGAAAAAATATTCTCTGAGGCTTTAATCTAAGTTTCTACTGGTGTTTGAAAACAGGGGACTGGCTAGTATGGAAAGAGAAACTAGATGCTCAAACATTCATTTCAAAGAGCCCTTCCCAATTAACTCTAGTGCTGATGGAAGGACCCAATCTCAGTCACCTGGAGAACTATGCCGAAAAACACACAGAGAATTTTGTGTCGCCTTATTCCCCTAGAGAGACCTTCCAGCTCATGTTCTTCATTCTTGTCTCTTGTCTGAAGCCCCAGTCCACTTCCCAAGCTGTGCTATCTATCCCTTGCTGCATAAGGTCCAATCTGCTGGTTTTGCTGTCATCCACTCACTTTTGATTTGTGATCAAATTTACATCTTTCACCTTCACGGCTATACTTTGTAAACACAAGGCAGTGCAGAAGCAGTAAGGGAAGCTAAAATCCTCCTGCACGTCTTTGCCCATGAGGACCGATCCCAGAGCAGAGACAACCAAGTTGCTTCTGCCTTCATTGTCAACCCCTGTCCCTACTCCAGTCCAGACTACCACTGAGACTCCTGCAGTACCCTAAAGAAAAACTATGTGTGGGCAGTTAGGCAGGGTCAAGCCTAACACTTGAAAGCTAATGTGGAAAAGTAGGACACTCTTGCCTGCCATTTGAGGAATGTAGGACCCTCTTCTGATCCCCTTAGGCTTTGTGAGTGATCCGGTGAAACCCCTGGAGCTGCACATTAATCGGTGTTTCCCACGGTCACAGATGCAGGGATCCGAGGGGTGGCACGAGGTTTGGTTCCTCAACCTCCCGAGATGCAGAGACAGATGACACACACAATGGGGCACACTCAGCAATCGTGGTGCTCGGTCTGCAAGTACCTGAAATGACTCTGCTGGACAACTCACATATGAGGGTGCTAGGATATTAGTGTGTTCCTAAGAATCACCACGTGCAAGGTCACTTTCAGTCTTCAAAGCCTCTGGACTTGGGCTAAGGTAACATCTGAAAAAAAATGACATGACACAAAAAGTCAGAAGGAAGCAAGTGTTTTGCCTTGATAAAATTAGAGCACTCTGCAGCAAAATTTTCTGGGTTTGTGGTTGCTGGGAACTCAAAATGTCTATTAAAGTTCCTGCTATTTGCCCCACAAATTAATCTAGTGAGTCATCTGTGAAATAAACCACTAGAAAAGCCTTTGTTAATTTGTACCAAAATAAATGGTTATCTAAAATAGACACCACAGGGAGGTTCTTAATTAGTCTGTTGTCAGCTGGGACTAGAAATGCTTGTGGCAGCACACAGCTAATTAATTACTCATCTGGCCACACTGCAGCTTCCTGCCAAAGCACAAGATGCTTCTCAGTGTATGCCGATGGCTGGTTGCTCCTTCTCAGAGACCACCAGAGCAGCAGATGAGGGTCCTGAGCTGACCTGTGGTCACTTCCTGTAGGGAGGTGAGTTGAGGGGGTGTCCAAGCCAAGTGTCTGTGCCTAGGATGAGTCATCTGCCTAGACAAGTAGTCTTTGCTGCCCACATCCTGTGGCTTCAACTGAAGATTGCCTCCTGAATGGAAAAGAAAATGGGTCTTGAGAAGCAGGCATTTGGAATCAACTGGAAGCCCAAGGATGTGCTTACCTAAGGGTCCTTAGCCTGGGTCAGAGTGACACTGCCTGAGCTGTGCCCAGCGGCATGCAGTGTGGCAGTCGGGGAAGCGGGGAGCACACTGCCTCCTCCTTTAGCAGCATCCTCACCTGCCGGTCTTGGGGCTGGACCTCTGATAGCTGTCCTGTGGTAACAGGGCTTCTGGGAGTGAAAGCCCAGCCGAAGAGACAGTGCCCACATGTACCATACACCGGGGACCCAAAGCACCACCAGAGTCTGCAGAAAAGCCTGTGCAGGAAGGAGAAAAAAGCTTCTGTTGTTGTGCCTTCTCCACCACCAAGCCAACAATACACCCTCTAGAGGAACTGAATGAAAAAATTTTGCACACATGCACTGCACAATACCTTGCAGAAACCTGCAGAGTGAGACATGAGTCTGTCACGTGCCCCAGGCATCTTCTTTGTAGGCTAGAAATCCCTTAACAGAGGACATAGAGCACCTCACACCTGATGCTTGATATACAGATTCAGCCTCACCAGCGGGTGGCTTGTGATGGGCTGGGAAAGTCCAGCAATAGTAAAAGCACTGACAAAATATTCACTGGTGCCCTCTAAACCCAGCAGGAAGGTGAAGCCCACCTATAGAAGATGTTAAGCAACATCCTCGTCTGCAGGCAGCTGCCCTGGGTGGTCCAAGCTGCCTCCACATCAGGTGGAGGGCAGGCTACGTGAAGGCAGGCAGAGGAACAGGTTTGGCCATTTTGAACTTGTGTTCGGAGGCTTGGTTAGCACCAGCCTCTCAGTCCTGGGGGCTGGCTGTAGACCTTCCTGTGCTCTGCTCCTCCTCCACAACATATGTAGCTGTTTTTACAGTATCCTTCACCATTTCTCCACAGACACAGGTCTGTTCTACAGAAGGGGAGTGAATTAGCAGTGTATTTACACCCACGCTTGCAATCAGGAGCCTTTTGATATCCCGTGATATTAGCATCCAAGGTTTTTACCAGCCCTGAGTGTTGCAATCAGTCCAAGTGCACAGCAGTAAAAACTTCAGCCTCACCTCCCCCATCCCCACTGGCCCTCCCACACTGAATGCCTTTGAAACACAAGAACAGCCTGTTACATTGAAAGGTATGTAACACTGGCCAAGGCCTCTACCATCACTGCGCCCCACCCTTTGTGGCTGCACTTCTCATCTAGGAAACACTCTGATGTATTTTGTGCTTAAAGCACACACGCAGCTCCACCCCCAGCACAATGAACACATAACCCGACCTTTAACTACTGCCCTGACATGGGGCAGTACTGTGATGGGCTCGTGATCGTCACCACCTCACCATCTGCAATGGCTTAGTTAAGGGATACTGTGGGTGCAGCATCAGGAAGAGGCAGTGAGTCCACAGAAAGGAAATATTAAAACCTGTGATTCTGTCTCCAGAACTGTCCAAGTAGTTGGTAGGGCACTACGGCAAATCAGGTAAATAGGCACTACTGAGGCAATGAGGCTTCTTATGAGTGGTGACTGTACAAGTCAGCTCTTTAGTTTTAGTCAGCCAGTGCCATGCAAAGGTCACAGTGATGTGCAGGCATTCCCCTTTGGACAACAGAACATCTGCTGATTTTTCCCCATTCCATCACAGACCTTCCAGCTACTATCCCTTCCCACTCCTTTGGTGCATTATCCATGGAGGAAAACAGTAACATCTTCCTAACAGCCTTTTCCTCCCCTCCTTCCCCCCGTAATCCTCATGGCTGGTACCTGTGGGTGCAAACCCCAACAGCGTTTCCTCTGCAGGCAGTCTCACCCCTCGGCGGCTGCCCTGACTGCCGGGCGAGGCATGGCTGCCTGGGGCAGCACAGCTGACAGGCACCCGCCTCGCAGGACACCGCTCTCCCCTGGCAGGCCGCAGAGCTGCTGCGGGGCACTGACGGAGGAAGCCCCCCTGAGACACTTGGCTGGTGGGGATGTGGGGGGTGAAGCGGCAGGTGTCTTCCAAATGCAGCAGGAAGAGGAGCTGCCAGGGAAGTGCCTGAGAGCTGGGGAGTCACCTCAGGACTGCAGCAAGCAGCTCTCGTGCCTCCAGCCACACGACAGAGTCAGTGCCAGTGGAGCAGACAGGGAAGGTAAGCCATCGGCATTTAATGGGTATCAGACATGCTGCCTCCTGGAAAAAAAGCAGATTTCATGTTGTTCAGGGACACACCTGCCCTGTGCCTTGTGTCACACTGCACTCCTTCCCATGGAGAACTCCTGGTGCACTGAGCAGGTTTCACCCCCTTCAAAGAGAGCTGTTTGCATCCCCTTCTCCAGTAAAACTGGCCTTGCACTTCTGCTCCATCCAGGGCCCCTGTGCAAAGGGATGAGGGACCACTCAGCCCATCATGCACACATGCTCAGCTTGTCTGTCATCTTCTCTGCCACTACAGAATCATGGAGTGGAACGTGTCAGAAGGGACCTCTGAAGGTTGTCTGTTCCAACTCCCCTGCTCATGCAAGGTCACCTACAGCAGGTTGCCCAGCATCATGTCCAGGAAGTTTCTGAATGTGTCCAAGGATGGAGACTTGTCCTGGACCACCTGTTGAAGTGCTTGGCCACTCTAACAGTGAAAAAGTGTTTGCTGAAGTTCGGAGGGAACCTAATGTGTTTCAGTTCGTGCTCACTCTCCCTGGTCCTGTCCCTGGGCACCACTGGAAAGAGCTTTGCTCTGTCCAATTTGCAGCCTCCCTGCAGGTATTCATGTACTTCCTAAGCCTACACTCCTTCAGGCTTCTCTCAGCCTTTCCTCAGAGGAGAGATGCTGTAGTTCCTGAGTCACCTTAATGATCCCTCAATGCACTCCCTCCAGTATGTCCATGTCTGTAGTGTACCAAGGAGCCCAGAACTGGACACAGTACTCCAGGTGTGGCCTCACCAGCTCTGAGTAGAAGGGAAGGATCATCTCCCTCAAATGGCTGGCAATACTCGTCCCAGTGCAGCCCAGGATACCATTCTCCTTCTTTGCCACAAGGGCACATTGCTGGCTCATGTTCCACTTGGTGTCCACCAGGACCTCCAGGTCCTATTCTGCCATACTACTTTCCACCTGGGCAGACCCCAGCATAGATTGATGTCTGGGGTTGCTCCTCCCCAGGTGATGGACTTTGCACTTCCCCTTGTTGAACTTCATCAGTTTCCTGTCAGCCCATTTCTCCAGCCTGTCAAGGTTCCTCTGGAGGGCAGCATGACCCTCTGTTATCAGCCATTCGTCCCAGTTTTGTGTCATCTGCAAAATTCTTGATGGTGTGCTGTGCCTTATCAACAAGATCATTAATGAAGATGTTGAAGGACACTGTTGACACCTGGGGTACACTGCTAGTCACTGGTGTCCAATTAGATGCCATGCCACTGGTCACCACCCTTCAGGTCTGCCCATTCAGACAGTTCATGTCACTGTCTGCCCACCCAACCCACACACCAGCATCTTGTCTGTGAGGATCTTATGGCCGACAATGTCAAAGGCCTTACTGAGGTCCAGGTAGATAACATCCACTGCTCTCCTCTCATCTACCAGGCCAGTCGTTTCATTGTAGAAGGTTATCGGGTTGGTCAAGCATGATTTCCCCTTTGTGGATCCATGCTGACTGTCCCTGATAATTTTCTTGTCATTCGTTTGACTGGAAATGGTTTCCAGGATTAGCTGCTACATATTGGCCAAGATGCAGACGTGGCACAAAGTAATCAGAGAGCAGGCAATCAGAATGGTTATGACAAAGTCTTCATTGTTTCTTTCACATCCAGAACATGGGAAGATTTCTTAAAAAGATATATTTGCATTGTTTCAATGAGCTATAGACTAGGGATTTGATGATATCTATCCCCATTTTCATTTGGTTCAAGTTTAGTTGGCTTGAGAAATTCCAGTCTTCCAGCGCTCGCAAGTAGCATGAATTACTGGTACTCTTCTCATCAGTTCACTTAGGTTTTTTACTAACTCTTTCTTAGCACGCAGGAAGGATGTTAGCAAGCTTCCTAGAAAGAATTTGTCATTTAAAGTGCCCTAATATATGGTTATTTCTACATGATTATGCTTAAAACAGTTTTAAAGGTGTTTCAGCGTATCCAAAATCATTAGTGTCTAACTGTAGACTTAGGCCAAGACAACCTGACATGGGCTATTTTCCCTCTCTCTCTCCATAAACAAGAGATCCCAATCAGAGACCCCTGTTAAGAAGTGTGGGCTTCAGTTGCCTGTGTTCTTTGGGACAAAGCAAGATGCCAATTATTCACCATTAAGCATAACACACAGTACTTGTGGGTGACGCCCCTGACATTATTGCATCTTCTGTCTGAGCACTTCTAGATTGAAGAAACCAAGTACATTTAATCAGAATTATCCTAAAGGGAAGAAGCGTAGCAGGCAGAATGATGCAGATAGACAAATTTGCCATTGAATTATATAGGCAGGTTTTTGCTCCTGTGGTGCAAATTTACTGCCTGACACCGTGACTCATACAACAGCCAGTACCTTTCCCACAGCAACGCTGCTAAAGTCCCTGAGGTCACCTCAAGACTGATGCGTGACTCATTACCAGGGTTTCTGAATCCCACTCCTGGAGAGATGGCTCCTGGCAAAGCACAAGCCCTTAAAGCATTTGCTACATCCCTTTTGCCACTTGTTTCTTATCAGACTTCCTTATCAGGAGAATCCTTCTGCATCTGCCCTGTGACTGACTGGCCAGCAAGCAGCAGTCAAGCACAAATGATTACCTGCAAAGATCAAGACCTAGGGGCATTAGTGAACAGCTAGAGACCAAAAATCCTCCTCAGGTAAAAATCTTGTGCTTGAGGGCATGAAGAGACAGAGAACTGCCTGGGGCTTTGAGAGCAGGTAGGAGGGATGGAAGAGCCATAGGATCAAACACCTAAGAAATATATACAAGGTAATCTTGTTAAGCAGAGCTGGGTGAAAAACGAGGTTTTAGAAATAAGAAAAAACAAATCTGTACATTGAGACATATGAGGATCACAGCACACATTTGCATAGCACAAAGAAATTAGCAAGTAGTTCCTTTTGTGGATGTAGTCAAGAAAACACAACATTATAGAAGGCCTGGAGATGCATGGGGCATTTAGCACCCCGCTTCAGCAAGGAATACTTGCGATAGATAGCCAGCTGGAAGGACTTTGTGAAACAGTTCTTGAGAACTTTTGAAGTGCCAGTGATCTCAGCAAGATGACACAGTCTACTCAAGCTGATGAAGTGGCTCAAACATGCACTACAGCATCGCTGTAAAAGCTTGAAATTTGAGCATCCCAATCCACACAGAACTTGTCAGCAAGTCCTGTGTTTCATATCCAAATTCTAGGCAAGACCTAACACTCAGAAGGAGGATCAAGTTGTGTCAAGTTTTAGCATTGCCATGGAGCTTAGAAGATGGAAAGGAGAGTCTAATTTTACCTGTGATCTTCCTAAGGACTTACTTCTGCAGTCTTTCTGTGGTACGGCTGAGGTGTTACAGATAGGCAAGCTGTCAGTTTTAAGGTATTAATCTGACACTCCACCTCCCGGATCTGTCTCCCCCTGGGTTGCCAACAAATATGCTACACACACTTTTCCATTGGTTATACAGTACTGCCTGGTCAGAGGAAGATTTTGCTTTTACACAAAACCACTGACTGAATTGGATATCAGATCTGCAAAACAAAAGGTGCAGAGAAGGGTTTAAGAAAAAACTGCCAGGAAAATTTATATGTGTCACCCAACTGGTACCCTTTTCACTGCATCCATCTTGTTCCATTTCTGATCTGTACCATCAAACCTACATAAAACCAGAAATGATGTAGCATGTCTCAAGTTATTTATCTAGATAGCTGTTTTGTTTGTCCTATGGTAATTAAGAAAGGTCAAAGAAAGTGTACTTCCCTCATAAAAATGATTGGCAAACTCGTTATAACAGATGAGAAGAACGCTGAGGTAGTCAACAACATTTTTGCCTCAGTCTTCACTGGAAACCTCTCTTCCCACATACTTGAACAGTCATGGCAGTGAGCTGTGAAGTCCCTTGTGACTGGAAGAAGGGAAACATTGCACCCATTTTTGAAAAGGGTAGAAAGGAGGACCCTGGGAACTACCGACCTGTCAGGCTGCCAACAGGACAAGGGCTGACCATTTTAAATTAAAAGAGGGCATATTTAGACTAGATATAAAGAAGAAATTTTATACAATAGGAGTGGTGAAACACTGGAACAGGTTGTTCAGAGAAGTGGTAGATGCCCCATCCCTGGAAACATTCCAGGTCAGGTTGGCTAGGGCGTTGTGCAACCTGATCTAGTTAAAGATGTCCCTGCTCACAGCAGGGGGATTGGACTAGCTGAGCTTTAAAGGTCACTTCCAAACAAAACCATTCTATGATTCTATGAATCTATGAAATAGCTTGCCATTAAGCATTACTTCAAGTAGAAACAATAACAGCCTGATGGGCTGTTTCTTGGTATTTTAGTATCAACACAACTGGTCAGCAAACACAGGCTAGAGCACATTTCCATTGCTGAGGCCGCAAGCACTAAAAGTAATGGAGATAAAAAAGAGGATGGTGTCATCCCTACCTGAGGCACTGACACTTCCAGGAGGACAAGTTATTCCTATATAGATGCACTGGGCTCAGGCCACTGCATGAGACCAAGGCTGCTGGGGACCCTCAGGTCATTGACATATTAAAGTTCCCACCTTCCTAGCTGGTGCTCAGCAGTGTTTTACTCATTTAGGGCCACTCAAATGTATTTTACATTTGACAGCTCAAGATGATAAAAAAACAGGTAGAGCACCCATGATATTTAACATGTCTAACACTACAATAGTCACTGTACTTTGAATTAGCTCTTTATTTTAAATTTTTCAGTTTGAAGACAGCTCTATTTTGCAGTTTCCCAGCTTCCACACCATGGCCATAAGGAGCTGAGGTAAGTGACACCTCCACAGCAGTTTTCAACCTGAACAACGGTTGCATATTTTCCCAACAGTGGCCACTACTTTCAGTTACAAATTCCAAACAGTGAGAGGATGGTAAGACCTGGTTATCAGTTACACTAAGCTGTTATGTGGGACAGGAAACAGATTTTGTATCTAATTGAGTATACAGGGAAAATGCACGGTGAGCCATCCCAGATTCATGTCCCAGTCCAGAACACACTGGGTTGCCATTTAACATTGCTCTTTACACATGGCGTGTGACCCACGTCCCATACCAGCATTCTGCCTGCCCTGGTAAGGGATATCCATTCACAGACTTCTCTTAACGTATCCTAGATCTTCTCAAAAGTCTTGTCCAGAGATTAAACCAATTAGAACAGTCCTAAAAGAGCAGACAAAATCACAGTGTTGGCTAAGAACACATTTTTTTTTTTCCACCTGAATTCACAGCTCAAATTTTGCTTTAATGAGCAGTCTAAGTTATTGGTAATAGCAATAAAAGATTGTCAACCACCATCATCATGTGTTCAGTTAATACCTTGGATTTTCAGTCATTACCAATCCAAACCTTTTGCTTCATCTCAAGGAGTAATTTTTTCTACAGTTACGAACAGGATAGAAAATTCAGCCACTTGTATTGTTGCTCAGTTGTGTAAATGGATACTTGCCGATTGTCTGAAAGACAATTTTAACAATTTAACAGGCATGCTTTCCTGGAACACCGTGGTTGGTTTGCCTTTTCCATTCTCCCCAGCAAGCATACGATGTTCACACCATTAGTCTACGAAACCACTCACGAAGGGACAAATTGGAGGCATTTAGTTCCACCTTTGTGCTGACATTTTTTTCTAAGTGTTTTTCTGCCCACTAACAGCTTTCCATTCCAAAGTAGATGTTCTCTCTTCCATCTCAGTAACCCTGTCATTTAAATTTGAAGGGCCATTTTTATTTCTGTTAGGTCTTCTGACATGTACTGCAGTTCTTACAGTATTTTTCCCCTCCACTGATGCAACTAAAGATATTTACATTTCTGTGTCATCTACTGATGCAGTTTTCTTTTCTCTGAAGGACTGTTGATGATTATAGCTCCAACTAATTGCTATTCCCAAGCAACACTATTTTTCAGCGAACGACCAATTTCGAACCCCACAGCAAATCTTAAAGACCATTCAAATGTACAAGGGGAGGAGAGGTGAAGGAAGGTTAGGGAGGCAGAATGGCAAGTTTCACCCTATTAGTAACCACCATAACCCCGCTCATCACATAACCTTTACAATGTTTTAGCTATGTGGCACAGACTGGCAGAAAGTTAATCCCTTCATCTGGAATTTAGCAGACAGGTAAAAATGTGTTATCCATTCTAATGTGAGGACTTAAAAGCTGTATATCTGAACAACAACACATGGAAACAAGCAGCAAACTCTTACTCCAGAAAATACAATCCCAGCCGCCACAATTATTTCTCATCCTGCTAAATCCTGCACACTGACAAAAGCAGAAGATGTGCTGAAATCTAAATGGAAGCTTTTGATTTTTAAGACTTTCAGTTAAGATGGAAGGTATTTCTTAATAGAGTCAAAGTTATTCCTGTTTCAGCCCACACAGCAACAGGTGAGAGACTCAATGTGGATTTCACTGCACAACTTTCTGGAGCACAAGTTCAAAAGATGATTATGGTCCTTTACAAACTTTTAATCTCAAAACCAGGCTATTGCCACTGAATTAAACAACCCTCCCCAGCAGGTGTACTTCTGCTCACGCACTCACTTTTTCTACAAATTAAGAGAGCAAAGGCTATCACTTTACACCCCATTTATGAAGAAAGCAGCCTGTAATGTAGGAGTTGTGCCTATTAATGAGAGGATATTATCAGTTTTGCACTCTGCAAGGTAGAGTGGATATCTATAACGGAGAAGTGCTTTGTTCATGTCGTACTGTAAGGAAGACAGATAACAAGCCTTTTCATGGCTGAAAGATGAAGGATATTTGGATGTTTCCTAAAATGGCTTCTCTGGACTTTACAAATTGCTAATAGGAGGAAAAGGAATCATGTTAATGGAAAAACTTACAGAAATAACCGTTTCACTGTTTAGTTCAAAATGTCCTTTTCAGTCTCTTAAATCTCTGGGTGCTTTCTGGGATCACTCCTTTTTACCTCCTAATATCTCTGCCACAGGTGAAAGCATTTAGTCTTGTATGTCACTGGTCCATTAAATGTTGAAGTCACCTGCCTGAAAAAGCTGCTGGTCATAGGGCTCCTCCTGCCCTTCCACATTCCCAAACATTTCAGATCCTTTCCAATACAATTTCAGACGGTGGGGCTAAGTTTGAATTACCATCCCCCATGAGCATCAGAACACACAGCCTGAACATCACCATCACAGACAATTTATGGTGGGCGTTAGATGCCAAGGGAAACCCTGCGAGGTGCACTCCAACATCTAGAGTTATTTTGGGGGTCCTGGGGAGGGGTAACACCAAGAGAAGTTTTAGCTCTAAGAGTGATCCTCTGGGATGAAAGTCACCGGCAGCACAGCCGGGAAGGGAGAGTTTGGGGAAGGACTGCCCCAACCTTGGCAGGAGGATTTACTCC
>NW_008584817.1:0-1372 GCF_000691845.1 Merops nubicus
TTCCCCTCTTTACCTTTCCTATCACACTTTTACCTATCGTGCGCCGCTTTACGGGCACACGATAAAGTTTCACTGTTTGATTGAAGTAAGAACTCCCTTTGAATTTTCTTTTGCACTCTGATATTGCGGTAAACGAACCATCACACATCCTCTGAGTTGACCGGACCGTGACAATCCCGAAGACAGGAAGAGGAGGAGTGGAAATAGAACATGTCTCTGTCTCTTCTCATTCAAGCCTGCCTCTGGGGGCAGAGTTGGGCGTAGCCCAAGCTAGCACATACTCCTCCCTTTAGATTTCAGAGCTCCATCCACAAGGAAAAACAGGAATCTTAAACCATCACACTCCTACAGTATGGAGGGGTTTTGTTTGGACAGGATCTGGACAGTTAACAGATCATCTGGTCTTAACAATCCAAGTGGCTTCTGCTAAATTTATATCCCAGTGCTTCCATCCCTCATTGTCCAATGCCCTCAACATAGTCTTTAACAGTCTATTATAACTTTCAATCTTTCCAGAGGATTGTGAGTAGTATGGGTGAAATGAGGCTGAAATTGGAGAAATTCACTCAACAGCAAAACCAATTACTGTTAAGCAGGTATTCTTTATTGCAGTGCTGGGTTCACAGGGGATCGCTCTACCTTACATGTGTGTCTCCGAAAGTTGAACCCTAATCTTTTCTGCAAATTACTCATACATATTCATGACAATTCCCAGAAAGTCCAACCCCTTTCCCTTGAGTTGTTATATCTTTGCCTCTGTGTCATCTTGTGATTTCTCGGTCTCTGCCGCCCTCCAGCGCCCGAAAGTTAATACTGCAGTCGCTTCAGTGGTCGTTTACTTCCTCCGGGGGTCATTCCATAGTCTTCATCACTTGTTCTTTGGATGAAATCTCTCTCTTAGTGGCTTTCAGCATATGCTCGGTACATAAATGTCTATGCAAACAGTTCATCATGGCCTTGTGTTGTGGTTTGAGGCTTGGAGTGGGGGTTTGACCTTCCAGCACCTGGGAGGACCCCGGGTGGGGGTGAACCATGTATTCCCTACCCTTCCATCACACACTCTGAAAAGAGGCAGGAAGTGGGTGTGTGAGAAGCGAGTCCTCATTCTTGGCTTTTGCAGACTACAATACCCAACCTCCCTGGCAGGCTTTGGGAATCTCGCGGAGATTTTCCCCCCGAGGTTTCAGTCTCTTGCGGGAGATTTAAAAAATAAAAGAGACTATATTAAGCATGGCTCTTACAGCGTTCACTTTCTCTCTCCGAGGACCAGCTCAGAGACAGACCATCTCGCCTGGACGCAGCCAGGTAAGTTTGCTCACTTGGCCAAAGAACACAGTAAAGAGGGAACCGTACATTCGTGGCTTCTCCCCAC
>NW_008584818.1:0-260 GCF_000691845.1 Merops nubicus
AGGGCAGGCTCTGCTCACCACAACAGGTCAGTGCCGTGTGTGGGGGCCTGGAAAAGGACCCCTGGGAGCCTGACCTGGAAGAAGAGCATGATCTGCGTGTCCCTCTGGTTCCCCTCACCGATGGGCTGCTGTTCACAAACAAGTGGCAGCCAACGGGGATGTTAAAATGTTACAAGTGTTCTGTGTGATAATCAGACCAAGCCAGAACCCACAGTCAGAGAGACTGCTGTGTTTTGGAAAGAGCCTCTTCGTAAGCGTGA
>NW_008584818.1:278-9132 GCF_000691845.1 Merops nubicus
GAATCAGACCAAGCCAGAACCCACAGTCAGAGAGACTGCTGTGTTTTGGAAAGAGCCTCTTCGTCAGCGTGATTTCAACTGGAATGCAGCACACCGTCTGACAATCGAGATAGAAAGAACTATGTGCACAAGCTGGGAAGTTTTAGAGGGCATTATTTTTTTGCAGCCAGGACTGCATTCTCCAGTGATGGTCCCCCGAAACCGGAGCATTATGGTGTTGCACCTAAAGCAGCGAACGACGAGAGACCCAGCTCCCTCATGAGCGGGAGAAGATCAGGAAAACCCCCTTCCCTACGCACTGAAAGGGGCTGACGGGGGGTCAAGGGGTGGTCCGGGATCCTCGGGAGAGGATGCGGTGGTTGTGTGCATAAGGTATGCAATAATAGAAGGGGATTGGCATGCTGCAGGTGCGATAGCCTGTCCGGAGGTAACAAAAGAGATTACAGGTGTGAGGGAATGGTGCCCTCATGACTGGAGATTATTACAACAGGCAAGAAATGCAGTTAAGTGATATAAGATTCGATCTGAGGTGACTAGACACATATTAACATATTTTTACAGCAGAGCAAATGATTCCACATGATTGTCGAAATCTGAGCAGGTTGTTGTTTGACTCCATCGCAGTTTTTATTATGGGAAGCAGAATGGGGCAGGCTGGCAACAACAGAATGTCAAAAGCTGAGGCAGACAGGGGATGGAATTAATCCAGATATGCTTGCAGGCAGGGATAATTATACTGTAGGAACATTACAAGCACTTTACCCTCAGAAAGTGTGGCAACTGTCTTCTCAGCTAGCACATCAGACAACTTACACAGCTCCTGATGAGAGTAAAGCACCATCCTTAGAACTGTTTTGATAAATGCTTTGCGGAACTGGGTGTTTGGACACAGAAGCTTAGCAAGCTAGGCTTGGGATGTCGATTTTTGTGTGCATAATGTTTTATATTCCATATTTAATTCAGTGCGTAAACAAATTAGATCACAAAGCAATTTCCAGGTATTGGCTATACAAGTGAAAAAAAAAAAAAGGGGGAAAGTTGTGAGGATCAGAGATGAGGTGCAGACTGAGGCAATTAGTCAGCACACAAAATCTGAAAGGCTTTGATACTGTGAGAAACCACTGATAAAAATGTTCAAAGCACCTAACTAAGAAACTTAAGCAAAAACAAGTAGAGTCACTAACAGATAAGATAGAAGCTGGAAGCAAAACAGCAAGTCTTAATTACACCAATCTCAAGAAAAAATGAACAGCTGCATGGTCAGGATGACCTGGCAGCCAGCTCGCAGACTTTCAGCATGTGTGAATTGTTTCGATGTATTAACTAACAAGCAGCATTAGAACAAACAATGGGCCGGGATATGTTAGTAAATCTATGGCAGAATTTTTTCAACAATGGGATACAACACACGTTACAGGCATTCCTCAGCCACTGAACAAGCGGTTATGAAGCACATGAATCAAGCCCTTAAACGTCAACTTTTAAAACTAAAAGGGGAGAAATTTGGTTAATGCCACATGGAAAATTATAAAAAGCTGAAAGGCCTGGTACGTTTAATAACATGGGATAGAGGGTATGCTTTTGTCATTACAGGTAAAGATACCAGGTGGATACCAGTGAAGTGAATAAAACTATGGACAAAAACTGATACTGACGAGGAACAACCTGATCAATCAGCCATAGCAAGCTGAAACCAGACCACAGCCAGAACTAACCTGTGTCCAGTTTGTTGTCCATATTGTTTGCAATTTTGCCAGAAATATATAATTTTATATAGTAGTAATGAGGAACTATGTTTGAATAAGATTCACAACCAGTTGTGTATTAAGTGTAATCGACTAGTAGAGGAATGTCAGAATGATTGCTATCTTACCATATCTTGTGTCTCTGCTGCAAAGGGCCCTGCAGTTGATGGCGTGGACAAAACAGACAAATGCTACATCAGCAGCACATAGCAGCTTATTAATAGATGCAATTCCATATACCATACTTAAAATGCTAGGAGAGGTGATGAATTTGCCTTTTGCTTTCCTCCAGAGTGCGGCCGGCCCTGCAGGGAGAGCCATAAGGGAAATGTGTAGAGGGAATTTTAACTGCGTCACAAGATGGCGTCCTGGAAGCCCTTATGAGCAGCTCAGGCTACAAGGAAGATGATGAAATACCGGAGGTGAACCTCAAGGGCATCGTGCCCTTGAGGCTCTAGGCAGGAAGGATATGGGGGACAGCTCGACAGCGTCTGCGCAGATCAAAGCTTGGCCGGAACTTGCAAGTAGGAGACCACCCTGTCAGCGCCTTGGCGCGTGGACAGAGACATTTAACCTATCGGGATATGGGGTTAGAGCGTGACTATGCAGTATTAACCAATACGAAAGTATAAACTATGTGTGATCAGTCACCGAGTGTTTAAATACAGCTGCCTGTGTAGATTAAAGTGGAACACTGACGAACCTTCTGTGAAGCGTGTCGTGATTCTGGGGCTCCCCGTGCAACAGAAATGAGCCCCAGGGGTCCCCCACTGAGTGAACAAAGGTCAGGTGTCTACCTGGGGATAAAAGCTGGGACCACTTGCAGTAAGGGAGGAGCATCTGTCTGTGAAGTGGATGCACTTCACAGAGTTTCCTGATTGGGGAAGGATTCTTCTGACTCTCCCTGGAACTGGGCACCGGTCAAGTTGGACCTTTGTAAACGTGGGCTGGGAAAATGAAAGATAACTATATGGCTACCTTTATTCTATGTAATCGATTTATTAACTTGGTTGTTTTTCATTCCATTTATGGGAACCCTCGGTTCCTTATCTACACCTGGTTTGCTTAAAAAGAAAAAGGGGGAGATGTGGGGGAATTCTTTTTCCCTCTACCACAGTAAGTAACCCAGGATGAATCAGTATAGGGCTAGGGCCAAAGGTTCTTAATTGTTAGCAAGATGTCTTCAAGAAATAAAGCCAGTATTGTAGTATGCTAATTGCTAACTTAGAGTAGAAACTGATGTCATACGAAAACAGAGATACTAGAGAGGGGGGGTAGAAAATTCAGACTTGCACCTAATTAACAATAGCTTAAGCAGGGGACTGCTTGGAACTGTATATAAACTGGGCTATTTGGGCAAATAAATGGAGAACGACCGTTAATCGTATTGGTGTGAGTCGTTACTCGGGCTGAGCTGCTGTTACCCATGTTCCCTACAGTCATGACATTTAAAACAAGCATACCAGCTTCCTCAGGTAAACTACAAACGTGGTAGGTCTAGTCATGAAAATTGAACTAGAGTTCACCTGGTTCTGTCACTGGTCTGACAAATGATCCTGGAGCGCAGTATTTGCTTGCCTTAGTTGGACAAGTCAAATAAATGAGTGAACTCATGTAGCTTCTTGAAGAAGAGATGGATATTGTTTTCCTGTTTATTCACCTCTTACTTTCTAAAGAATTGATTGACCTGTTGAGATGGGTAAAGAGAAACACAGAACTTAGGACTTCCTTGGATACTGTTGTATTAGAGAACACAGTGTGAACCTATCTCAAGTATTTTTCATAAAGTCTCAGCATCTGTACATCAATGGCATGTAAAGTAATAAAGCAATATTTTCCTTTTTAAAAATACAAGCATTCATAAAAAAAAAAAAAAAAGCAAACAAGCTAAACAATAAGTTTTTTTGGGTATGAAGAAAAGTCTAAAATTATAGTAAACCTATTTATTCTCCATAAATTTGACAGACATTCCTAGATTTTAAGACACCTTTTTTTTTCTGTTAGTTTTAGTGCATTCACATCTGCTGGAAAAATTTCCTTTCCCTATAATTTTATCCTTTTCCAAGTAACAGCTACTGATATTTTTTTTTTCTTTTTTGTCCCATTTCCTAGAGGGAATAGGTTATCATGGCAGACTTTTGCTCATTTGTTTATGTACTTTTGCATTATTGATAAGCACTGGGAAGAGGATTTGTTACTTAAACTCCCTCTGCTGGCTCTCCAGCAGCAGAAGCACAGCATATACAAGGTTTTTCTCTTGCGTTCATTATTTATTAGGCTTGGAGCTGGAAAACTGTTATTGCCAAAGTTAGAGCACTTCCTCCACAAAGGAAATGCAGAGGACTCAGAATACTAATGTAATAAAGAACCTTCTGGAATTAGGGACACTGGTATCATGTATAAAATATTCCTTAGGTAAATCTGTATTTACTCTCTCCAGCGCTCAGCTTCAGGCAATGTACCTACAAGCTAAGAAATTAGTTGCCTTCCACACCACCTTCTCACCTGCTTAGAGTTTAATGCCAATTTTGTTATTTTAAAGTCAAAATCTGTGTCATACCACCTCATAAAAGGCAAAGCTTTCTAAATTTTGAATATTTCACCACCACCATTGCAAAATGTTAACATAGCGCACAATACATACTTATTTATATTTAGATCTTCACTAAGACTTCCCTAGACTTTGTAGTTTCTCAGATTTAAATGAGGAAAGCTTTTTACAATTTGAGAGTACATCTTTATACAATAACGTTTTCAGCTGCTCATCTGCAAGCTTATCTTTAGAGCTTGTGGTAAAATCTAACTTATGACCCTTTTTGGACTATGCACCCTATAGCTATCAGAAAGCCGAGTCCCTATATTTCCAAGCACTTTAATTATTCACAGTTGAAATACAATGTAGGCGCTGTACTACAATGAAGTTTCCAAGAACATTCTTTGTCTACGGTCTTTGAGTCAGGTTCACTTTAGTTGAGACACATCAGTTGAAGGGACTCTGGTTGGGAATGCAGTCACATTAGGCTCAGTGACAGATGAACTCCTTCAAAGACAGATATTTTTTCTTTTTTCCGCAGTAAGTCCAAAGGGAGCCTGACGTGATTACTCTTCCATTTTAGGTATTTCATCAGGCTAGTCCAGTCTCATTGTACCTGTCTGTTCAACACCCGAATTTATGGTAAAATCAAGAGTCTCTGATTTGGTAAAATTCCATTTTCAAAGCTGGATCTAGTAAAATACTGCAAAAAATTTAAGATGCTTCCAAAACATATGTTCTTGAAGAAATGAGGAACAGTGTCCTTTTCCATTCAAGGCCTTCGTAGAATGACAGTGTAATTTCAAAAATATCAGAAATTTATCTTAATATGCACTTTGAAATGATGTAACTCTCTTTGCTTTACTGTATTTTTTTAGAAAGACAGGTTAGTTGCTGGCTTTTAATTGCAATCTTAAAAGTTAAGATTGTTTTCATCCTTGGAAGACATTATGGCATGAAACACTTTCCTACTTTTGGAAGCAAAGAGACGTCAAGCAAACAACTCTCCCCACAAACGCCAAGCAAAAATTCTCATCCTACACTTAAGTAATCTATTCATTAGTGTAACATATCAAAACCTACAACATCAGTTTAGAGAAGTAATTATTTTATTGATGAAGCTTTTAAATCAAGCAACTGACAAAAATTTTGCTACAAATTATGATCACTACAATTACTTTCTAGCTTTTATATGTCCCATTTTCCTGAAAAGGCCAACTATCACCTTTCCCTTCACAGGCTGTCACTGACACAGGTACAAAAAATTTTCAAGCTCTTCCTTACATTTAGTAGAAGGGTATTAGGAAGAGTAAATCTGTAAGAAGAATGATAATGGTCTGGATTACCTTGTAGGCCAAACCCTTATAAATTTTATACTTTGTAATGATTGATGTTAATAACTAAAATAGTAATCTGTTGATTTGTAATTCATTTTAGTGTGGTGGCAGTCTAATTCCTTATATGACAATCTCATTTAAGAGTAACATTAATTTTATGTACAAATACATACCCCAAAATGAAAAAGAGCCTTATTAGTTACACAGTGGAATTCCTGCTCCCATCCATTCAGCTACATCAGGATTAGTATTCTTAACCAATGCTCCAAAATACCAGATGGAAGCATTCAACGCCAGGCTGGATGGGGCTCTGATCTAGTGGAAGGTGTCCCTACCCAAGGCAGAGGGGTAGAGAACTAGATGATATTTAAGGTCTTTTTCAACCCAAACCAAACTGTTCTATGATTCTATGACATATTTATAAATCAGACAACAAGTGACCAAGACCAATCATGCTCATACCACATTAATCCCCTCTGTCATGCTAGGGCACTGATGAAATCCACATCAACACAATTTCTTTCTTTTTTACTGTGTATTTAGAGGGTCTTGTTTTCAATTAAGACAAGGCATGGTTCTGTTCAGCTTTAGAGTAATGACACAGATTGGTCTTGGTAAGTATTAATGACTCACTTAGATTAACGCAGTGCATGGGATTCTTCTGCTGTGAAAAAAAGATGACCCAGGAAATCTATAAATAGCAGGAAAAATGTAAACAAGGAGCAGTTAAGCTAGTCAGCAAAATGAATAAGCCGTAGATTTAAAAACAATTAAATTTTGTATTTGAAAGCATTTTTCACATTAAGTGTAGATTGTGTTTATGTGGTGGAAGTGAATGGGAACTGATGCTTTAAGAATGGTGACAAAAATTCATGAAAGAATGCTTTTATTGCTACTACACGCACCCACCAACAGCTTCCAGCTGTCAAAATCCCTGTACTTCTCATCAATGAATGTGAGGAGGACTTATCCAAGGAATAATCTAACTTTCTCTGTTTCCTATAGCTCTCATTCCATTGTACTTTACTAGCTACAAACACAGAAAGACATGGGATGTGATGAAACCTTCATTTAAACTAGTATAATTATTATTATGCAAGCCACTTATTGATTTGTTTACCTATAAACAAATCTTCTATTTTCCTTCCTTCTGTAAACTGGTTAAATAAAAGTATCATCTCCTTCAACCCTCCAAACCTATGAACATTAGGTAATATTTTGAAGCATTGGTTAAGTAATTTTGATCGCTCATTTCCTCATTAGATGATCAGGTTTTCAAAAGAAAGGACTGTTTTTACACTCACAGATGTATCAGAACATGTACATGCCTACAGTAAATTCTCTCAGAATTTACAAGACAGAACACAGAAAGGAATAGAAACATAAAAAAAAAAAAAAAACTTAATCTAACCATAGCAATGTATTTGAGACAGCCAGTCAGAAATAACATGTTATATATATCGTGGATACTGTGTTCATTAAAGAACTGCCTTATCCTTAAAAGAAAATGATTTCAAAGACACAGTAGGAGAAAATAATTATACTGTTGTGCAAAATTGTTTTGTGAATATTTTCCCCCAGAGGAAGGGAACAAGACTGCAAATTATCAAATGAAACTGTTGGATTAAAAGGCAGTAGATCAAGAGAGATATCATAGAATCTGTTTTGGTTTGGAAGGGACTTTAAAGATTGTCCGGTTCCTACCCCCCCTGCTATGGCCAGGGACACCTTCCACTGGATCTGGTTGCTCACAGCCCCATCCAACCTGGCCTTGAATACTTCCAGGGAGAGGGCATCCACAACCTCTCCAGGCAACCTGTGTCAGTGTCTCACCACCCTCACAGTGAATAATTTCTTCCTTACATCTAATCTAAATCTACCCTCTTTCAGTTTAAATCCATTACCTCTCTCCTATCACTACATGCCCTTGTAAAAAGTGCCTCTCCAGCTTTCTTCTGGGCCCTGTTTAGTCACTGGAAGGCTGTTATATAGTCTCCTTGCAGCCTTTTCTTCTCCAGGCTGAGCAACTGCAGCTCTCCCAGCCTGTCCTCACACTAGAGGTGTTGCAGCCCTCTGATCATCTTTGCAGCGCCCCTCTGGACTTACACCAACAGGTCCATGCCCTTCTTATGTTGATGGACCCAGATATATATGTTCACGCTTTACCATAGATATTGCAAAATTAATCTCTATCCATTCTAAAATATCACAGATCCATCTTTAATCTATATTAAAAGCAGCTGGGTTTAGCTGGGGAAATACACCAGAAGAGAATGATAGGGGGAAGAAATCATTTTTATCTGCTTTTAGAACTCAGGTAAGGTTGCATTCAAAATTTAAAAATAAACTTAAAGGTAAAACTGGGCTGTGGACAATAGCAATCCAGTTAATCTCCTTCCAGTTATGCTCCAGTTATGGCCTTTATCATGCAGTCCATAACAGTTATTTAGTATTTTTGCAAAAGCCAAGAGAATCCACACAAATCATCTTTTCTTCCTCCTGCATAAACAGATGCTGTAAAAGTACATGCCATAAGTTCTGTCAAACTATGTTGTCTAATTGATGCACAGTGCTTCAGAACCAACTGTAATAATAGTTCAAAGCAATCTTTACTCAACGTTTAAATTAAAAAAACCCAAACAAACTCTTATTTTCCTGCAAGATGGTGAATTCTGCTTCAGCTGTTCCACCAGGACTTTAAGGATTTTACTTTCCCCCCAGGGAAATCTAAGAATCACTTAAAAAATATTCTAAAATCTGCAAATAAAGAAACAAGGATATAATCTAACATTCCTCAGGATTCACAGTTTCATCACCTGATCTATATAAACTCTACAACTGTACTAGAAGGATCTGGAATAATTCAGAGCATATTGCTGAAGCATGATTGTTAAAGGTATGACGAAAAAGCATCTTGAAGGTCCCTACAATTGCCAAGAAGGGTTAACCAGACACATTGAAAAAGGGATGTACAGGACACTAAAAGCCATAGGAAATAATGTGATTATTTTGTCATTTGGTTTATATTTCATTGAGGTTCATGAAAACACCTGCCTAAAAACTTATTTTCCTGAGAAAAACAAAACAAGTCCCAGTTCATTTCTGTCATCAGTAAACAATCTTTTAAGTCTTCTCTAAAATATTCTCCCTCTCCAGGAATTTAAAGAAATGACAGCACTATTCCCAGTTGCTCTCCTGAAACAATAAGGAATAGGCAGAGGGTTCATAGTGCTCTTTCC
>NW_008584818.1:9163-22704 GCF_000691845.1 Merops nubicus
AGATGTCCCATTTCTCAATTCTTCTCTGTCTCTTTTTCCTTTCTCTGAAAAGAGCAGTTCATAGATTGTAAACTATCTAGGGTTAGACTCATCACTTGGCCAAAATCAATGGAAGATTTCTCAGTTCTTCAAAAAGTGCCTAAAGGTTTACTTTGGGTAATGGAGTAATTCCTTCTGCTATGACAGCCAGGCCTGGGCATCCAATAAATGGGCTAGTGTTTGTGCTAAATTAGTTTTATTTCCCATGTAGTTCCATGCTGGCCAATTTTTCATTATATGACATTTACAAATAAACCGGTCTTATTAATATACTTGGATTTTGACTCGCTTACAATATAAAGATATTTAAAAATTAACACACAAGATATTGTGTGGATCATCACAGAAGGTAGGGGCGCACTGGGGAGAATGAGGCAGCCTTGGCTTCAGGGCCTTCTAATATCAAGAGCTCTGATCTTTTTGCATTGCTTTTTAGAATTCCCACAACCTTGTTTTTAATCACAGTAAACAGTTGCTGAAGCCTTAATGAACCATATGTTCAGAATGGCAAATGTTTCACTCTAAGAAAAGTCGTAAATTCATTTACGTGTTTCAAAGCTACACAATCAGTTCATTCTTCACTGTAAACTGTCAAATATAAACGTCTCTTTCCAAAATAGAAATGATATTTGGTTTTTGTTGCACATTTCATGCTGAAGCACAGCCTTGAACTAGCATCACTTGAAGCACTGGGGTTATCAGCATTTCAAGAATGACTCTGTGCTGGAATCATGAATGAGTGGCTTAAGGCAGTTCCAGATCAATGATTATATATTCCTTGGTAATTCCATAAAAGGCTCCTTCTGTGATACACATATGACTGTCATACTGTTGCCAGCAGAAACACAATACTAAATCTTTTCATGAACAAATTTTTCTACTGTTTCATTTCTGTATTTAGAAATGATACAACATCCTGAGGAATATTTTTTTTCAAACTATGAATATGGGCTATTTGTCTTATCAAAATATTTCTAGCCATGTTCATAACCATGGTGATTATTTCTTAGTACCTTCTTTTATTTTAAAGGTAGCACAAATAGTCTAGGGACAGAGAAATTCTCTGTCTAGTCCTGCCATTGATGGCCGCTACGGTTTCTTTTATACTTTATGCTACATCTGTCTTTTCTATTTATCTGTTTCTCTAATTATCCTGTAAATTCCTCAGAGTAGGTACAAACTCTATCCATTTGTACAGTGCCTAGCACAGTGCAGATTAGTGCCTAAAGTAAAAAGAGTAATGATTTCCTGTGGTTGCGCTCTATCGGAACCAATTTTAAGGCTTCCAGCAGAGGTCACAATTGCTCAGCGGTTCCCAAGGTCACTTTTATATACAGATAAGTCATTTCTGAAATCAGAGCTAGAAGCTAGCACAACTAAGACTTCACTGTAACAAAACATGCAACAGATCATTTATTGGTAAGGAAAAAAAGATGTACCTAATTAATAATTGCCTCATATTTTGGGAAGCTAAATGAAGTAGCTTTGGTCTCTTACAAAAACAAGTTGTCATAAAAGATGAAGTCTTTGAATTAAAGCAAACTATTTAATGGATTAACTGCGTATTGGTAGCGATTTATTTATGAAGAGGATACTAGTACTAGAGAGGATGGCTTTGATGTATTGAAAGTTAAGAGTTTCACTATTGCCAAACAAATGTTATTTTTTAAAGTCTGGATTTTCATATTTACTAAAAGCAATTTCTGTATCCCTCTACTCTTTTGTATACCTGCGTTGTTTTATAAAAAGCTAAGTGTTTATTACAGGGGAAAACAAAAAAAGGTAATTCTTTCTGCAGTAGGTATAAAGAAAAAAAAAAGTTACAAAGAGAAATCATCAAATCATACCAGGCTTTGTTGGAGAGTTAAAAAAACCCAAACAAAACAGTGAAGGCAAAAGGATTCTAGCTGGAATATGTTGGGCTAAAACAAGATGAGAAGAAAAAACCTCTGGTTGAAGAGCAGCAGGGATTAAAGTGGGGTATCAATATGAAGGACAAAGAAAAGTGATGTAACATGAATTGAGCTATTGAATCTCATTCTACATAACATCATCACACAAATCACAAAATGTCTAACCTGGGAGTTCTCTCCAGTTGCCTCTCCTCAACTTGCCCTGTGCCACTTCGTTTTACTTTGGAATGCTCAGAGTGGCTGTGACCCAAGGCTCTTTGCACATACCACTCTGCATACAAGTTTATCTCTCTCTTGTCAGATTCTATTTTTTTACTCAGTTCTTATGACAATTACTTTGTCTCCCACCTTCTTTTAACTTTGATACTAATTTCCTACTTCTCTTAAGTGAAGTGTCTCTTCAGAAATTCCTTAATTCTTCTGCCAATCGGTTTATTGCTCAATTTTTTCCCTTTGGTTTGGTATCCTCTTTCTTTTTTTTTTTTTTCTATTCATCATAATAATGCTTTTACTTGGGGATATCAGTCCCCCTTTAAAATGCTCAGTTTCCTCTTGATATCTCACACTTGATTTTCAACCCTGCATCAAGGTTCTTGCTCACTAGATTTAGCAATTCATGCAGCTGTTGTGTCAGAAAGGGCTTTGCTCTGACTTTTTCCCTCATTGTCTCTGATCATCACCTCTACGCCACTTCTTTGAGTCTCTTGTGGTTTAAGCCCAGCTGGTAACTAAGCACCACTCCACTGCTTGTTCACTCCTCCCTCCTTCAGTGGGATGGGAAGAAGAATTTGGAGAAAAAGATGAAATCTAGTGGGCTGAGATAAGGTGAGTTTAATAAGACAGCACAAGGAAAGAAGTAATAATAAGAACGATACTAATAAAAGAGTATCTAGAGCGAGTGATGCACAGTGCAATTGCTCAGCCTGTTCTAGTTCAGGTCAGCTGGCTTGACTATGTCCTCTCCCAGCTTCTTGAGAAAATTAACCCTATCCCAACTGAATCCAGGACACGGTCATCCCTTCGCCCTTTCTCTTCTTGCTAGCTTCTTTCTAGCACATCAATAATTTCCAATTTAGCATTTTGACAGGCTTTGCTTTTCCCATCTCTCCTGTTTTTAATGGTCTGTTCAGTCCTTGCAATACAGTTTAAAATTTTATTTATGCATAAATCTAAAGAAAGCACCAATGCAGATATTTCTGTTCTCAGCGTGAGACTCCCCATAAAACGATATTGCAAAAGCAGCAGTAAGAATGAAAAGAGCCATGCAGTTCCTGAGTGTAAGGTCAGTAGAAGGTAATGAGAGTTATGGAGGCTTCAAAAAAATCCTGCATCCCTGCATTTTATTTTCAAGACAGCTAAAGACTTTAATGTAACATGTTAAATAGTTAGGTGATGAAATTCATACCACCAAAGTTAATTCCTCTCTTCAAGTCACCACCACAAGGCAAGCTTCAATTTTAATGCTGGCCAGCAATAAAGTGGAATTTTTTTTTCTGTTGTTGTTTCATTTTTGTTTTTCACATTTATAAGGATGAGGAATAATTATGTGCATACTTGCCACAGCAAAGTTAAAGTACCTGCCAAGCTCTTTTTGATATTACAATGCATTGGGGAGAAATAAAATCTAACCATATTTTATTATGCATTTATTTATCAAAAACCTGTCATGCACATCTACCCTACAGGATTACAGACTTGAAAGGTAGGAACAAAGACTGTTTGTTTTGGGTAAAGTAGTCTGCAGACTAACTCTATTGCTGTACTTAACAAATGAGTTACATCTTCTGCAAGGGCACAAGACAAAAAAAAATCCCAAAAACTACACATCAAATTTGAGATTTATTTTATCATTTTAAAGTTTCTTGAACAAAATTTACAAAGTGATTTAGTCTACCATCATTTATTCACTCCTCTCCTAAGAACTATCAGTTATAGTAAGCTGCATAAAACTGTTTGGATTTTTCTTCCATTTCCTTTATGGATTGCTTTCTGAAGTATGTACAGAAACTTCACTTTTTTAGATATTAATTCAAGGAAAACAGAGCCCAAATCAGACTAAGCACTAGCAGGTTCTTGAGTCTATAAATGAAAAAGTTTAAGAGAAAATTCTAAAAGACACCATACTACTATTATGTCAGCCATGGAGTTTATTATTATTATTTTTTAGGCATCTTGTTGTAGTACTTTGCATACTAATTTGCCTAACTTTTCACAGTATTTGCTTATATCTGAAAAAATGCATCTTAAGAAGGAGTAATGAAATACCTCTCTCTCCACTCCCACTGGTCCAGATGGAGAGAGTATAAAAAATGTCTACAATTAAATGGTCTACATTAAATGAAATGAGACAATGAACTTGTCATCAACGAGTCTTGCATTCTGCTCAGTATTTGAATTTTTAGTCATCATCATAGAGAATGTTATTGAATTGTGGAACTCTATTGAGAAGTGTGCTTTCAGGCTCTTGAGATCCAGATTTCAGAAGATTTCCCTTATTAAATCCATTTACATCATATACAGATTCAGAAATTTTTCAAATAAAATTGACATAGACCTATTCCAAAGCAGAAAGAATACATTTACCTTAATGTAGGTTAACTAAAGGCAGGAATGGTCATGGAGTCCATATGCTATTTAAGAACGTAGGCACTAGGATCATTCAAAAGAAGAAAGAGTCATTGAACTCCCCATTTTAGTTTAGACAAGAAAAACATTTTCTGGGTTGTATGACCATTTTCTGCCTGCTCTTCCTGACTGCTGGCATAACCTTTGATCGTGCTTAATTATCCCATTAGCTAAATTATTTGTGCTATGCTAATATCCAAATTTATCAGAAGCAAGACTTTATGACCTATTTGTTAAGGGGAGCAAAGTGCAAAACACTCCACTGTCTCAGAAGTTTTCTGGAGATAAGAGCATGCTGTCTTTAAAATTTGAACACACTAGGCCAGAACCTGTGTTAAAGCCTGAGATTCCTGATTGTGATTAGGTCAATAACCAAGCTGCAAGTGTAGCCTTGTAGACACTACCAGCTGAACACACAAGAGTTCACTCAGAACCGCTGAACTCTCGGTAGCAGCACCGTTCTTGGGAAAGACAGAAAGTAACACGAAAAAAAAATTGATAAATAGGTTGACTTGGGCTGAAAATCCTTGGACACTCTTATCCACCCACGACAATGTTAAAGGCTTAGCATGCACACATCTCTAACTTAGTCAGAGCTATCTGACATGCAACTGTCAGTAAGGCAGCAATGGTCCCAATATCATCAGTACAACTGTGATTCCCTCTCATATCATAACATTTTGTTACTGTCAAAGGCACTGTTACCAGCACTGCCCTTCTTCTTACTGCAGCTAGCAGAGCCTGTCTAGCATATCTTAACATCTCACCTATATACCCTGGACTAACTGGAATAATTTATAATTCCTAATCACCTGAACAGGCAATAAATCTGGATATATCCAGAATCACCATGTTATATAGGAAGATATTCTAAATCAATGTTAGGAAAAAAAAATAATATAGAAAAACTATTTTTAAATGTAAATGAAAATAAAGCCCATAAACATGTTTAAGGACTATAATTTGTTCTACTGATTTATCAGTCCTAACATGCCAAAAACCTCCCTGGGATGAGCAGCTTACTTACCAGTGCCTAAATGAAATTTTTAGGAGTTCGATATTGCAGGTAAGAGATCTATTTTTGATCACCTCTATTCATTTGTGCTTCCATTTTTATTTTATAGAGAGCCCATTTTGCTTTGCAAGTCACCATCTTGGAAATCTTCGATGATATTAACCACCTACACAGATCAGCCTAATCTTTTCCTGACAGATAAGACAGAAAATACGCTAAAAGTCATTTGGAGCTAATGACAACTGTTCTTACATGGGCCATGAATGACAGTTTTCACACAGGTCCTAAAACTAACACAGGACTTGAAGAAAGCCTTTCTACCACAAATTCCATTCCCCCACTTCAAGAGCAACAGGATACACAACAAAATACAAGTTATTACTTACAGGAAGTATTTAGCATAATAAACAAAAAATATTCTTTTTGAAAACTATCCTGATGCTAACTTGCAAGTGTTAACCATAAAGGTCTCAGTTTGTTCATGCCTATCAGTCAAGAGAAGCCACACGAGCCTTCACTTGAACAGAAGGGCGTGCTCTGATAGTGCAACATTATTCTGACTGGAGACTTACTCATAAAAACACATTTTTGACAAGATCTCACATCTTCTCCCTTGAGGTCTCTCTCTGCTTGTTTCCCCCAGCAGTGCAGCCTAACAACTATTCAGGCAGTTATTAAAAACACAAACCAGCTTCAGGCACAAAATGCCTAAGAATTAAGTTCTTAGACTTTAGTATAAAGTAGTTTCTTTGAGGTGTTGGCCTGTACATTAGTCACTCTAGAAAAAGATAAATTTTGTTTTGTGCAAGTGTAAGGTTATATCTGTGATGCAAGAACCAGGGAGACAGGTAACCATAACAATATCAGATAGAGGAATGATATTCCTCATGCGTTGTCCACTGACAATATATCCACACTGGGTGAACTGGATGGATGATTCTAGCCCAGTCTGTATTTCTGTAAAACTGCATCTGAGAGAATCCAATACTAGTCATGTTGAACCTGCTGTAATATAGATTCTCAAATTTTAGAAAGAGAAGAGTGCTTTATTTAGCAATAACAGCAACAGCAGAGTGAAACAACTGCACATTTACACATCACGCAATACAATGACCTTCAGATGGGCAGATTTTGATCTAGAGAACTACGAAAGTCAGTGAATGGATAGAATACAGGTGTTGCTTATCTCTAAAACTTAGAAGGAGAAAGAAACCTTGCTCTCAGATAACTCCAGGCACTGCTGGTGCCCCTGTCTTTTGAGCTGCTAAACAAAACCCCACCGAGAGAATATGATATCTCAGTAGAACCAAACTCCAAACCAAAATTGAGGTGTAGAAGTAGGAAGAATAAACAAGTGCCTGCAGCAGCCTAGGCACAGCCTAAAGAAAATGTTACCAGCATGATAGATAATTCTGCAGTGAATATTCTTACAAACACGTGCTTCACAGAGGATGCTTATTCCTCATTGCTACATAGTGCTTGATTGTATAGGAGGTAAGATGACAGAAGAAAGACTCCTAGAATTCATAGAGCATTCTGTGTATGGACTGCAAAGAATAGAAATTCTTGGCATTTTCTCTCTACAGAGTAGGCTCAGTCATTGAGCTTTTAATAGCCTGAATACAATTCCATGGCAAATGCTGAAACGTCTTAACTGTGGACAGAACTTAACGTTTGAAACAGAGGATGTGATGAAACTCAAGCAGCAGATTGTGCTCTTGACCAAAGAAACAAGGTGTCATGTCAGTGGGCTGCCCACTGACCAAAAAAACCAAAACCTGTTTGCTTATGTTCTGTTGGCCTGGTAAACAATTCTGACCGTGTGGCATTCATATGTGGGAAGAACTACTGATTAATCTTTCAGACAGACAGTCTAGATAGACACAATTAGCCAAATCAGCTACCCAAGCCTGCTGTCTGAAAACATCTATTACTGGAAATTAGATGGAACTGGGGAGCTTATTTCTTATAAGGGATTGGAAATACAAGTACATCCACAAGTATATGTTTATGAGAGAGGCTAAAAAAAGCCTTGTTACCCACTGCATGCAGAAAAAAGTACAGGTGATTGGAGGAAAAATATAATAATTTAATCCCCGTGATAGAAAATACATTCCTATTGATTTTTTTCAAGTGGTGACACCTGGTTTGATTTCTTAGTTAAAAGGAAAGTGTTCTTTTAAAATAGGAGATAAACCATAAATCTTGAACCATAGAGACAAACATAGTTCAAGACTAAATGTGGAAAAATAGCTTCTGATTTTCACCTACACATTAGCATTTAACATCCATTATCAATTATGGTGAAAATAAATAAGTGAGATTATTCTTGGAAGACAGGCTGCCAAATTCCACCCATTGCTTATGGTCAGAACTGGAGACATGATAAGGAGCTGGACCTCTTAACCATGAATGTTTATGATGTTTAAATACATTCTGTGCAATGTTGTTGGTATATTTGTGTCAATACACATATAATTGGATCAGTTTTGCAGACAGGTATTTGTGAATATGCGTGTTTACTTGCACATGTATCTCTCTCTCTCTGTGCATACACACACATTTCCACACACAAAGTCACTCAGAGACATGAAATACCAAAGCTCTGTGCTCAGTTGTCAGTCCAACACTACCACTGTGAATGGATTGCTGCAGGCCCAGTGTGAGAACATCAGCTGACCTACACTGAGCCATAAGTTTAATCAATGACTTGAACTGATAAGAGTAATTTTCTCTCCATGTACATGTTCAGACTATCTTCAGAGCTGCATTTCTTCTATTTAAGCTTTCCTATAACGTTCAAACTGAGATCACCAGCTCAACAGTTAATGATAAATGGATAGATATCTATAAGCATTACAAGGAAAACTAGTTTTTCAGATACCTGGGGAAAAAAACCCAAACCAACAAAAACAAGTGAAAAAACTAAATTCATTGCTTGCCTAATTAATGAATAATTATTTTTCGTTCATAGGAGGATTCTGGAGCAGCATTTGTTTAAGTAGTGCCAGAATGGGAAGCAAATTCTGAATTGAATATGCTCTTCATACGAAATCTGCAATGGAAAGGACCCTGCAGAATCCAGGAAAGTGGAATGATCTGGTCATAAAATCCCTTTATAAGATCTGATCCTAATGCAAAACATTATTTCAGTTTTAAACAAGAAAAAGAAGAGCGATAGATTTAAATGGACAGTTGTACATTATTTCCAGCTCCTATATCATGCTAAACTTCTCTGTTGAAGAAAATATCTATGCTTGAATTATCCTGATAATGTTTTTAACATGTAAGCTGAAGATTGTCTATGTAGCAAAGCTTAATAAGTCCATGAGTATTACAGCAGGGTATAAAGGTAGTTCGGTGAAATTGCAACAAGAGACAGAAGTAATAGGAATATTTGTGCACAAAATATGAGCTTTATTAGACTTAAATATTAAGAATACTTAAGCAATAAAAGAGTTTAGCTTGTTGTTCATAAGTGTCTTATTTATATTGTGGCCAAAGAAAGGAAATTTTAGAAATAGCTTTAACAATTTTTTTTTTTTTTTAAAATTGCATTGAGTTAAAAAAATACAGAGTAGAAAGAAAACATTGTATAAACAAACATTGCAAAACATGACATCACTAACAGAAGAACCTTTTAGTAATATAAAGAATAGACATTTAAAAGCCAGAAGAGGCTTTTAAAAGCTTCATTTAACATATATATTTGGAATACTTTAGTAATGATTCCACCTGAATACTAATAGGAGACAAGGACTAAAGGCTTGTACAGAAAGGTATGTCTGTTAACTGGTTACATTGATCATTGAGCTTTACATAGCATTAAATTTTAATGACCTTCAATGATTTGGAGAAACTTTGCTTGTTCATTTAAGAATTCTAAAATCCCCCATGGATTCACATTTACAGAGTGCTTATCTCTTAGTAAATGACAACATATTAAAAAGAAAATGAACAAAACCCAAAAAACTTCCTCTGATGACCACTAATGGCCAGCTTGTGTAAGCTAGTAAATGCATCAAAACCTAGGTGGTGAACTTTTTCTCTCCTGCTCTGTTCAGGGTGAAGGAAGCAAAGCACAGTTTTAAAAGGTTCTAGGTCTGTTACTCTTACACTTCATTTACAGCATAACTTAAAGGGCCTCATTAAGGCTCACTGTCTAAATTTTGAGTAATGAGCAATGTAAAGAGCACTAAAGTGCTTATAGCCTAGGACTAGGATGTAGCAGAGCAAACAAAGAAGCTGAGGATCAAAATAGTTACATCTCAACATTTGTCCACTTAGCAACTCAAAGCCAACTCACAGTTTGCTGTTTTGGGAAATCTGTATTCTCGATTTTTAGAGTAAGTATTCCAAGATTTTATTCATTCAAAAGGCAGAACTGTCCAGGCAGGTTTTCCAGCAGTCAGGTATGGCGACGCTCATTGGCACAGTCCCCCAAACTAAAGAACTGTCCTGCAGCACTAAAGAACTCTGATTAAGCAGCCCACTTATAATGGGTAGAAGAAAACTAACTTTGTAGACAGACCAATACAATATAAAAAAAAAAGAAATCCTACTCGGAATATTGCAGCATGATTTTTGTCATTCTGCTACCCAGCTAATTTTGTTGCTTGCACGTTTCCTGTTCAGAAGTAAATTTCTTCTGTTGAAGTACACATGTATATTCTTTTAGTGTGTCAGACCTCTCAGCTAATTATTTGAAGAAGCCAGTTCATGAAAACTGTTGAATAAAAAGTAAAAGCAAGTGGTTTGGCTTATTGGGTCTTTTCTGATTTGCTTTTGGTGTGGTTTTGTTTTGTTATGTTTTGTTATTTAAGATACGGAGCAGTTGGGAGACCATAGACTGAAGCAAAATCCTTACGATGCTGGGTTTCACCTCAGACAGTCTATACCTGGAGTGACTTCTACTTCTGCCCTCTGCTACCAGTCTCACACTTAAGGTCACAACTGTGCCTTCTTGATTTTTCTTGGTGCTTTATACAGAGTGGCACTCTGAACAGCACTAGATGCTCATACTACCAGAATTTGGTTCAGCCATGAGGGATGCCCATCGACTGTGAGATGCAAACGGAAGAATCTGCTGTGTAAAAAAATTATTTTTTAAGTGCTCTTGGCTAAAACAGTATAATTTTGAGAGTCAAAAATGCATTAATATAGACAAAATAAGCAACAAAAGTGTGATGGCACTACGGTTACAGGAGATACCATTCCTCTAGTGTGGCATTTAAACTGCTTTTGCTTTCTCTTCAAGACCCTTAGACAGATATTGAGAGAGCAATACCTCCACGTACCTTAAAGACATTCTGCAAATTACAATAAAAATTACATCTCTTTTGGGGATTGCATGTCCAAACCACACAGCTTTTTAAAATTATACTTCAACAGCCAGTACTTAAAAGAAAACAGTCTTTCAAAAAATTTATTTTTTTTTAATGTTCTGCACAATGATTGCTCCTTTTAGAAAGGCAAATCATCAATATAATGTGAAAAAAAAGATAATCCATGGATTTAAATGTTTTTAGACTGCTCATATGTGAGCAAAGAACAAATACACACACCAGTAGCATTCTACACTAGTTACCTGATGCAGAATATTTACCCAAACAAATAATTGACTGAATTGAAAGATATTCTTTGGGGAAAATAATACTTTCTGTATCAGCAAGGGTCTAGCAATTCCTGGAGCTGACACATGCCATTTTGCAAAAATTAACATGCTACCACCACAGACTTTCGTGAGGCCTACTTGCAGCAAAATTGAATTAAAGTCCCATGAAAGTACTGTAGATTTATATTTTTCTTTAACAGCCGACTTTACAATAGATGACTGCTGTCTACATTGCTATTATAGGTAATATTATACAAATAATAATAAAAAATATGCAAAAGAACAAGTTGTATTAGATTTTTTCAAAAAAGAAATATTTGCATAAAAATGAAGTAATTTTCTAATGAAAATAACAAAATGAAATGCTAATGTTTAGTTTTATAATTGAATTAAAGAAAACAAACATTGCAATTATTGTCCCAACAACACACTGCATTTTCTGGTGAAGTTATAAGCTTCTCAATTAATTTGAAATATCCTTATTTAAAATCAATTCTTCTCATAGCTACAAACAGATGTGGGAACTGATCTAATTGAAATCTATGCTCAAAATCAAAATGCTTTGCTTGCTAGTATTACTTCTTTACTGGATATATTAAGTTTTTATTTAACCAGCAATGAAAACTTAAAATTGGTTTTCTTAACAACTCCCCCCCATGGAGGAGAAGAAGGTTCTCAGGACTAGTCAGCATGGATTTACCAAGGGGAAACCATGCTTGACCAATCTGATAGCATTCTATGATGTGGTGACTGAATGGGTAGGTGCAGGGAGACCAGCTGATGTGGTCTACCTCGACCTTAGCAAGGTGTTTGACACAGTCCCCCATAACATCCTCCTGAGCAAGCTCAGGAAATATGAGCTAGAGGAACAGGCAGTGAGGTGGGCCGAGAACTGGCTGCACAATAGAGCACAACGGGTGGTGATCAATGGTGCCAAGTCCAGCTGGAGACCTGGAACTAGTGGAGTCCCCCAGGGATGAGTGCTGGATCCCGTCCTGTTCAACATCTTCATTGATGACCTCGATGATGGTTTAGAGTCTCTTCTCATCAAGTTTGCTGATGAAATGACACTGGGAGGTTTGGCTGATAAAGCTGAAGGCTGTGCAGCCATTCAGTGAGATTTGAACAGACTGGAGAGCTGGGCCAAGAGGAACCTAATGAGGTTCAACAAGAATAAGTGCAGAGTCCTGCACCTGGGCAGGAGGAATAAAATGCATCAGTACAGGTTAGGAGGAGATCTTCTAGAAAGCAGCTCTGTGGAGAGGGACCTTGGAGTCCTGGTGGGCAACAAGTTGTCCATGGGACAGCAGTGTGCCCTTGTGGCCAGGAAGGCCAATGGTATCCTGGGGTGCATTAAGAAAAGTGTGTCCAGCAGAACAAGGGAGGTCCTGCTCCCCCTCTGCTCTGCCCTGGTGAGACCTCACCTGGAGTGTTGTGTCCAGTTCTGGGCTCCCCATTTCCAGAGGGACAGAGATCTACTGGAGAGAGTCCAGCGAAGGGCTACGAGCATGAGTGGGGGACTGGAACACCTACCTGCCTTATGTGGAGAGGCTGAGAGACCTGGGGCTTGTAGTCTGAAGAGGAGACGACTTAGGGGGGATCTAATTAATGTGTATAAATATATAAGGGCCGGGTGTCAGGAAGGAAAGGAAAAATCTCTTCTCACTTATGCCCTGCGATAGGACACGGGTTAATGGTCACAAACTGGAGCACAGGAAGTTCCACCTCAACATGAGGAAGAACTTCTTTACTGTAAGGGTTCCAGAGCACTGGAACAGGCTCCCCAGGGAGGTTGTGGACTCTCCTTCCTTGGAGACTTTTAAGACCCATCTGGATGTGTTCCTGTGTGACCTGCCCTAGACTAGATGGTCCTGCTCTGGCAGGGGATTTGGACTCGATGATCTCTGGAGGTCCCTTCTAACCCCTAACATTCTGTGATTCTATGATTCTGTGTGTAAATTTTTCCTAAGCAGAAAAACGCAAGGTTGTAGACACACTGTGTAAAAAATGTGGGCTCCAGGCTGCAAGCTGCACTCTCAAGCACAGGCAAATTTTTTTGAACATAGGATCAAAGTGAAACTATTTAATATTAAAATATTTTTTAAACAAATATTACATGAAATGGTAGGGCAACAAAGCTGGAATTTGGCTGTATATTGCTGGATGTACATTGCTTTATGCCATCACTGCATAAATGCCTCTTTTAATAAAACAAGGATTTTAGCTATAAAGTTCAGCATGTAACATGAACTACCTCAAACTTCAGAGACATTCAAATCTAAGTTTAGCTATTTTATTTTAAAAAACTATGAAGAAAAAGAAATCTTCAGCTGGA
>NW_008584818.1:22735-29688 GCF_000691845.1 Merops nubicus
TGGGAAAGCTAATGTGAATGGGGTCTGAAGACAACCACAGAATTTGGATGTTGGTGAAATGCAATTTGGACAGTGACATGAATGCAGAAACACTTCTCAGTACAAAACTGAACTGCACTGCTAATCTGTTACTCTCTTAGAGAGTCTGTGCTACACAGAGCTGTTGACGGTCTATGAAAACATAATACAATACTCCTGACAATCTTTGCAAGATTCTAATGATATCTAAAGATAAAAAAAGAAAAAAGAAATATTTGTTGATGTAATGGATCACAAATTAGTATAATTTCCATGGCAACCCCTTAGTCTTCTTTCAGGAAAGACTGATAACTTGTTTTTTTTTCCTCCTTATTTAAAATGCACTCTACTATATGCTACCCCATGTATAATTTCTCCCATACTCTCTGAAACAAAAAAATCCAGTGTCTTCAATAAGTCATGTCAAAAGTATAAAATAAAAAAACCTGCAAGAATTATACAAAACCATGATATATGCAACTAACTCCAGATAATACGTTTACAAAACTAGCACATATAAAATATGTTCTGCTTTTTTATTTGGAATTCTGTTTAGGGGAGCTTGGTCAAATGTAAAAAGGCAGCAAAGTAAGTTCCAGTATAGCATATTTTGGAACTATGTACTTTTCATCACAATAATTTAGAAAAATTAAACTATGATGAATCTTGCTCCATCACCTACATCAGAACATACTTTTTCACTTGGAGTATCTTTTCTTCACAGTCTTGAAAAGGCTTGCTCACTGATGAAGGTCCTAACACTGAAACATTGCCTGTTTAAGTCCTTTTCATGCACTTCACACAGGGCAGCAGTAAGAAGATAAGATGTCACATGTTCTGAAATGAAACCCTCTGTTCCTGGAAGAAATCATGGAGATGCTAAGCTGGAGCTACTTTCTCACCTGGTGCCTACAGGAGAGACTGTTCTACCCAGGCTGCTGAAGATGTGAGATTTGTATGAAAAATTCCTGCCACCACTTGCTGCCACACAGCATTGCACCTATCAGTATGTGTATCCCTGAGCCAGACACTCACCTTCAAATGGCCCAAAGTCCCATGTTTCTGGTAGGAAAGAGTAGGTAGTCCTGGAATTTGCATACAGCTCTCCTGCAGCTGCATACCTACTATGATCCAGATGCAGAGATGGGTAAATCACTAGAAGCTGTCCTCAGGAACAAAGCCACTGCCCCAAACTCTTCCTATTCTCTTTATGACCCTAGTTATGGTCAGAATGTAAGTAGATTTAGGTGCTTTCTGGGATGACTTCTTTACAGTATTAAAAAGGGCTTTTGTTTTGATTAGATAATGTGTGGTTCTGCTTACAAAATGCTGTAACTGTTTCAGTGATATGAATTATCACCAGACAGAATAGAACACAGACACAGAGGCAGATCCTTACAGCTGCAGGTTTGGGTTATGATCTGACACATCCTTACAGTTGCTTGTTAAGTGGTGTAGCAATAATTTATTTTAACCTAACATTTCCATGATTGTGATTTGGCCTTATGGTAATGTATAAAGTTGCAACAACATCTAGTCCTCTTACCGGGATTGTAAATGGTTCATTTCTCTCAGGACTAATATTTGGTTAGAAAAATGTAGCAAAGACTCATTTAAACATGAACACGCTTAACTTCCTTTGAGTCTCAGTATTTATGTGGGGTGAGAAGATAAAATATTCGGCTTTGAGACAGGGTAATTATATATAAAATACAATTGGATTATTAGTGTGTCAAGGGTTAGGGGCTGGGTCAGCCACTAGACAAATAACACATGCTAATAACAAATAACATGTTAACTCTTTTCCCCTCCCAAAGGGAAAGGATAACTCAACCAGCTTTAATAAAAATAATAATAAAATGAAATATATACCTTTAAATACAAAACTAATATCGAACCCAACCTCTCTGATGGCAATTACCTCACTATCACTACTGATGATGTGGAGCAGTCCCTGGAAAGTCCCAAACTGGACTCAGCAGAGATGGGAACCAGATTCCAGAGCTGGATTCTGGAAATGGATTCAGGAACACACAGATTGTGATCAAAGACAGAAGGACGTCTTCCTTGTATGTTCACCATAAAGAAGAGGCTTGACCCTTGTGATCCCTCAGCTTTATAATGAATATGACATACATGGAATGGAGTTCCTTGTTAGTCAGTTGAGGATCACCCGCCTTGTCCACTCCTCCTCACAGGTGTTGCCTTCTACTTTTTGCATCCCCAATGTGGTACACAACATTTAGCAGTGACCTTGGGTCTCTATAGGAGCAAGTATAATCAAGAGCTTTTTTACATACCAATGCTTGTATGACTAGGTATGATAGCCCTTCACGGCTAGAAGCAGCCACAGTCTGTGAAAATAAGCCGTTAACTTCAGCAAGTGCAGTTAGTTAGAAGACAGTTAGATGAAAAGTAAAATCACTGAACAGAATTATTTCTAACTCAAACTCTAGTGCTACCTGAACAAGTGTATAGGCCATATCTTAGTAAGTGTAGGTCATACTGGCTCCAATGCTAAGACATGCAAGAGGAACATATGGTGAAGGAGTGGCTGTAGCGCTTTCTGCTTAGCTACTAGCATTTAAGAAAGCTTAATGGACCAAACCTGTTAGAGTTTATGCCTAAGTTCTCTGGAAAGCAAAGCAATGACCCATAGTTGGAAGTGATCTAATATGCGTGATGTTTCTCTCTGCTTTTTATGTATATAGGTACTGGAAGTTTACACATAAGCCAGAATGAATACTAACAATTATATTTTCTAATTGTTTTTGTTCTCTAGTAGATTTTTCCTTTGGGAAAAATTATGATTGAGGAACAAAATATGGAGGACCCTTAACTTCATGTTACACAATAATAAAACAAATGCAGATTTTTTTTTTTTTTTTACTTTATAGTGAAGTAAAAATCAAAAAAAATAAAGAAAATTTCAAGTAGCTTTTACATTAGAACTTGTTATTTTGCCAAAGGCAAGGGGAAATGTAATTTTTGTAACCTCACACAGCAAGAAGCAAGTAACATGATTACAGCTACAGGTATAAATAAGCATCTCAGGTGCAAAAAGAACACACTGACTGTGTGCTACTGTAAAAAAACCCTCTAGTAATCTGAGCTGAATCTATGCAGCTTGCAGAACCATAATATTCAGAAGAACTCTGGCACCACAATACAAGATAGTATGCTCTACAGTCAAAGCAAGATTAGAACATTTCCTGAACTTTTATCAAAAAAGAGTGTTCAAAGCTGACTAAAACTCTTCTTGCTTAAGGTTTCCATGAAAAAGTTACAACTCTGTTGGCCTGATTGGACTCAATCCTGATACATGATGCTTTCACAGCAAAGAAGAAAGAAACAGAAGACATCAAATTACAGTCCATGAAGACTACCGTGGTAACACTTCCTGACTGAAAGAGAATATTTTTTTTTTCAGAGAGCATATTTTGTTTTCATGTGTTTTGGGTAATAAAGAAAAAGGTGATTAAACCAACTAGACATCTTTATTTAAAAAAATGTTTTGTTTCTAAAAGAAAACATAAGAACAAGCCCAAGTGCTGGATCCTGCACTTTGGTCACAACAATCCCAGCAACACTCCAGGCTTGGAGAGGAGTGGCTGGAAAGCTGCCTGGTGGAAAAGGACCTGGGGGTGTTGGTGGACAGCAACTGAACATGAGCCAGCAGTGTGCCCAGGTGGCCAAGACGGCCTGGATCAAAAATAGTGTGGCCAGCAGGGGTAGGGAAGTGATTGTTCCCCTGTACTTGGCAGTGGTGAGGCCACAGGTTGAGTACTTTGTTTGGTTTTGGGTGCCACAGTATAAGAAAGACATCAAGGTGTTGGAGTGGGTCCAGAGAAGGGCAACGAGGCTGGTGAAGGGTCTGGGGAACATGCCTTATGGGGAGAATCTGAAGGAACTGGGATTGTTTAGCCAGGAGAAAAGGAGGCTGAAGAAAGACCTTATTGCAGTCTACAGCTATCTGAAAGGAGATTGGAGTGAGGTAGGTGTTGATCTCTTCTCCCAAGTAACTAGTGCTAGGATGAGAGGAAATGGTTTTAAGTTATGCTGGGGCAGGTTTCGATTGGATATCAGGAAGAATTTCTTTGCTGAAAGTGTAGTGAAACACTGGAACAGGCTACCCAGGGAAGTGTTGGAATCACCATCCCTGAAGGGGTTCAAAAAAACGTGTGGACGTGGTACTTCAGGGCGTGGTTTAGTGCTCATGGTTGTGTTGGGTTGATGATTGGACTTGATGATCTTAGAGGTCTTTTCCAACCTCAATGATTCTTCATTTTCTTGATGGCAAATACATGAGCATTATGGAACTTTTTTTCACTCTCCAATTTTCACACAAGTACTTAGTTTGAGAAACAAATTTGAATGAGCACAATCCTAATGCTGTGAGAAAGACTATGCTGATATAATAAGAGGATCATATTAGGACAGAGATCTTAGGTATACATTCAGAACCATTTAGGACCTTGACAACTGTACTTTCTGTGATGGCTTTGAGATATAACTCAGTAATTTCCTGAAACCTGCTTTTCATTGTTACTGAAACCTCTAGCTGGAGTGAAGTGGTGCTTTCAGTTTACACAGCCAGTCTGAGGTCACAGATAGGCTCTGTAATCAATTAAAAAAGGGGCAAAGCATTACAGGCACTCTATATCCGTTACAACGGTTGTGACTGTGTTTAACAATACATTGTGTTACAACAACTACTGACAAGTGTTGCTTCATCCCTGCATTAAGTACAGTAATATGAGCAAAACATAGCAGAGAAGAGAGATGTGTGTTTTTGTCAATTCTGAGTTTCATTTTCATAACTACTTTGCAGGTTCTTTTCTTACCGACAGACAAATGAGTACCACAGTTAAAGAAATGCCACAATTTCTGCAGTCTTAAACAGGAAAACATGGTAATTACCAGTACAAGTTAACACCTAGAAAGTTCCTTACTAAGTTGTAAAAAAAACCAAACAAAAAACAGCCAGCTAGGAGGAAGAGAATGTTCCTTTCTGTAATTAAAAGGCAGAAAGCAAGGAAAATTCTGCAGTGAAAAAATTTAACTTGGTATTTTTTTCAATGGCATTTGATACAAATATAATATTTGTGTACAGGTTAATATATTGTAATAAGTTTTCTGTGATATAGCTGAAATTGTTAACATGCTGTAGTTGCTATTCGCATTAATACAAAGGGAGGCTATATTATCGTGTCCTTAATGATTTTTAACATCACACTTTTGTCCTTGGATTGGAAGATATCTCAGCTTTTCTCAGAAGTAAAGTACATTTTGTTTGCATTTAAATTACAAAGTAAAAGAAATTGGTTGAAAAAAAAGCACAGATTTGCAAACCTAGTCATAATACTTCCCACCAACAGCCTGAGATGCAAATGTATCACAGTACATCAGCAGAACAGTCTGGCTTTCACAAGCCTCACAACTGCTCTCCCCACCACAGGTGCTCCTAAGCAGCTCAGACCATTTTCTGGGTCCTGTCCTTCCCCAGCACACCTCCCCAGCAGCCTGCCACACCAGCCAGGGCAGCTGTGGGCCCTCTCCTCCCTATGCCCCCAGCTATCTCCACACGCTTCCTCTGCTCCACAGGGTCCTTGGCTCCAGCTGCATCCCAAGAGCACAACAAGCCTGAAGGCTCCACTGTCCATCATCTGGTAACCCCTGCTGCTCACCCTGCCTGGGAGGAAAGTGCCCAGGCAGGGATTAGTATTCCTCCTCCACTTTTGGGATCATCACTCCCCAGCCCCATGGTGTCAGAAGACACCATGTACCGTAGGCTATTTCTTAACTCCCATCTAGAGCTTAGAAAATATTGTACAAAATAATTGGACATTTGACAAGTATAATTTGGTTGTGCTCAATTTCTTCTTTTTTCTATGCTTTTGGTGACAACTTGAAGTTCTGAATTTTACTATAAATGCTTTGGAAAGTGAATTTTCCAAATTCACTTCAGTTTGCTAAAGCAAAGCTCAAATATACAAGTGTAAATATTTATACAGAAAACATTTTTGTTTATATAACTGGCTTACAAATATCAATGTACATTGTTTGACTGCTAACAATGAGGCAAGAAACCTACATTCTCAAAAGGTCATAGGCAACCTAGGGAGCTTCAAAATTACATTTGTACAGTAAATAGAAGTGCTACATAAATTAATCTGCTTCTGCATTTGTGACAATTAAGAGGAAAGTGACATTTCAGATAAATTATTCATTATATGTTTCACTCAGACTCTGATGTTAACTTAACCTTGAGTTGCTTTTATAGTTATCTAGAGAAATTATTGCTATGCTGCCTACAAACACATTAGGGCTTGGAAGTGTCACTACTGCTTCATCTCTGAACTCTCTGTGCCATTTCCATTTAAAGAGAAACTGCAGCAGATATTCAGGAGCACCTTTTCACTTTTTTTTTGTATAAAACTAAAACTTTCATATTAGTGTGAGAATCACAGTTTTTGTACTAGTTGTGATTTTCTCTTTTTGAAGCTAATAAAAATTGTAATTCAGAAAGTAGTCTCATGCACTGTGCCTTGAATAAACTGTGTTATTACACTGATTCATTAGTGTTTATATTTTATTTTCTCTTCACTTTGACCCTCCACCCACATTCTAATTCTGAGACAAGCTCTGTATGTGTTGCATAATATATCACTGAGGCAAGAAGCCTTCCATTTTAAACAGCTTAATGCAGCTGTTGGTTTTACTTTATCTATCAGAGCAAATATGCAGGAAATTGCTATATTGAGTCTTTGTTTTATGATCAGCTAATATTAACTTTTATTTACTTTACTGTCATTAGGATTTTTTTATCATGAATTATTTTTTATTATGATTTATTTTTTGTTATTCTCCTTTTTTTAATTTATATTATTAGAAACAATAATTATTATTTTTATGTCTATATAATTAGAAATAAT
>NW_008584819.1:0-7522 GCF_000691845.1 Merops nubicus
CACCCTGCGGGGCCTGGAGGCCGGTACCTTGTACCACCTGCGCATCGAGCCGCTCGCCGACGGCGAGGCTGTCAACATCTCCTTGCGGACAGGTAGGGGCGGGGGTACGACAGGTGCGCGGGGCTCTCCTTCCCGTCCCCTTGCTTTGGCCGGCTGAAAGAAGAGGAGGGAGACGCGTTCATGACTATCGTAAACCTGAGCGTAGCTCTCCTGCACTTCACCTCGCTTTACCCCGCTGCCAGAAATAACTGCTGCCAGAAGTTAACCCAGCAGGCTTGACAGGAGAAGGTGCTGTGTGGAGGTTAGGTCAGTGCTGGGAGTACGTTCCTGCTGCTCCTTTAAGCTGCCATCCGGCAGAATGCTTGAAGAAGTGGTAGCCTGTAGCATCCTTTGTGCCCATGCAAACCTGTTGGCTTCGTAGTTCCTCAGGTGACTGCTTGTTTACCGTGTCTGTTTCGTAGCAATTAGATCCTGTTCAAGGATAAATTAATGTTTCAGCCCATTTCTATCCTTTTATTCCGGTTAACCAGGGTCTAACAGTCAGAAAGTAAGGCTGAAATTTTGTGCTTGTATGTTTTCCTTGAATGCTACCAGTGAGGTGTTATGATGTACAGTTGTGTGCAGAGCGCTTACGATGTCACATGCATGACTGGCTGTAAAGATGTCCCAGCAGCCTGCCACTGTCTCCGAGGAAAGCCCCCTTTCTGCACGTCTGTTTGTGTGCGCGCGCATGTGAACAACTCAACTGTGAAGCAATGAGCAACATAAAGCCACCGGTTGCAGTGACAGAACTGGACTCTTTCTACCTGTATTAGTGGTTTTTCTTTTTTAAAGGTGGTGAAATACAGTATTGCCCAACTTCTTAATGATAGTAACTCCAGACTCAAAACAGAGGTGTCTTAAATGAGGTGCATCTTTAAAAGCCTTCCTGATTTGCTTTGCTCCGAAATTGTTAGTTTTGAAAAGGTACTTTGCAGGCTTAGTATAGACAATTACAGTGGCCAAATAAATACCTCTTCAGGGATGTTGTGCATTGTCAAACCCTTTTCCCTGCATTAACCGTGAAATGCACTAAATACCCTCTGTTAATTTGCTTTGCTAACTCAAGTTAAAAAAAGTCTAGTGACAAGTCTGCTGGTGTGATAGCTATACATTAAGCACAAGTCATGTCACTTGGTAAAAATGAGTAATGGTTTCTACACAGACAGTAATTTAAATACATGCCATGCATCATGTCAACTGTTTTTAATATTGATGACTTGTAATTTGAAAATGGAAAGAATAAATCAACCATTGCCAGAGTGACAGGTATAAATCACCATCGTTACTGGATAGTAAAGATCTGTTATTGAATGCTTTGTGTAGATGTAGAGAAAAAGATACCACTTTAGACTGCATTTTGGTTAATGAATGATCATTTAGGCGGTAGTTTGTACATGTCATGAATTACTTTTTTTTTAAAAGTAAATGGATTTTGCAAGAATGTAAGATAAAAGTGATTGGAAGCAACTGCTGATAGTCGAATTATATAGTTGATGTCTGAGTGAAAAGACTGATTGAAGTTTAAGTTGAAATACTGCAAATTAGTGGACCATAGTTGAGGTTTATGTTTGATTTTGGGTAGCAGAGATCAATCAAAAGCATGAAATAAGAACAGAGAAACTGTGCAGGTTTCCTGCAAAAACAGCTAATCAGATTGGTCTGTGGTTTCTTGCTTCCCTTGATTCCATCGTATCAGTTGCATTTGCTTGATGGTGTTTAAAATACGCAATTAGCTCCAAAATTTGTCAATTAATTTTTTTTCTAAAGAATACATAGGATTTGTTTGCCTGTCAACAACCCTCGTTATCCTGTCAATGCTATGCATTTCAATGCAAAATGAGGGAGGATTATTCCTCTGTCTTTTTCCACTAGGGACAGCAATTTTAAACCAGTTTTCTAGAAGCTCTTTTTCACCTGTTGCTTTGTGACTTGATGTCAGTAGTTCTGTTTTATGATCTACTGAGCCTGAGTGTTCATAGGCATGTGTTTCTGGAAATTATCCTGTGAGTATGGAAGTATGAGCACTATTTTCAGCCATATTGTAAACAAAATTCCCACTGATTTGAATGGTAGCGGAACTGAACTACCATGGGCTGTCTAAAAATATGATGCCTGACCTTGGTACTCCATGAGGTTCCCTTCCTGAGCTCTTTGTCTAAGAAAGATGGGCTGAGCTGTCCTTTGAAGGCACCCAGCTTTCTCCACTGACTATAAAAGGAGCTTAGGTTAAACCAGGAACCTGACATTTAGATGATTCAAGTTAAGTGAGAGGATCCCCATCTCATGTGTTTATTTTTGCAAAATGAGGTGTTGAACACCTGTGTTGTCTTGATACAATCAATGTACACAGGGAAAGTTGCATTTTTGTTTATGTACTTAGTTCAGAAACTTTAAATTTTTGCTCATATTCAATCCTGTTAAATATTTCAAGTGCTCGTTCCTGTTTTGAGTTCAGTTTTCATCATCACTAAGTGCTGGAGTACCTAAGCCCGTCAAAAACCAAAATATTTTATTAAATCTTGAGTGGGATCTCTTCTAATCTAAGGACTTAGGTAAAAATGATTAATAGTGTGTACCATAGATGCAGCCACAATGCGAAGATGTGGAAAGGATCAAATCCCTAACTTAATTTGGCCTTTTGATTATTTAATTCACATTGAAATCATAGTTATGACAATGAATTAATTCTATGTTGTTTTCAAGTTTGATACTCCAACAGAGTAAGTGTGCAGCTGACCAAGACTGCATAAACTCACCAGACCACTTGTGAAAGAGTAGAGAAGCAGCTTCTTTTTCACTTGTGGGTGCACAGATCTGAAATCTAACAGTGTGAGGAATACTGGTACAATAATCCACACCAAGTCTACTAAGGTGGAGTCTCTTTACTCAAGAAATTTTCATCTGTGTGTTATCGATTTAAACCGGCAAGTATTTAATTCTCTAGAGCAGAACTAAAATAGACCCTCCAAAATGATGGAAAATACAGTCCCATATGCACTATGCAAACACTCATACAATATTGGCCATTGTGCTATTTTGGTAGAATAGGAAATGAAGAAAAAGTTGATAACACTATTTATCAACTCTGAGTTAAAGATAAGTTTTCCACTGCGAACCTGAGATTAGAGATGTTAATAGGCACAAGCCTATATATCTATTTCACATTAGTATTTACCATTTGTTATGTTTTTTGAATATTTATACATAAACCCATACAACTAGTCAGCATTCTTGACATTGTAAATTTGGGACAACTTGCACCTGTCGGTCTGTTTATGCTATCTTCTTTATTGTTCTCAGTAAAACTGGTTCTGTTACTGAGAGTTACTCTGACAAAAGATGGTAGGGCTGTGTCTTTCCTGATTTCAGAGAGAATATTCTTAAAGTTGTAAATTCTCCAGGTGTCTGTGTATCAGTATAACTGTGTCTTTCAGTAGTGTATTTTCAGTGAATGACTCAGTCTTTAGTTTAAAATTCTAGTTAAAAAGAGCAGTATACGAACAGATCCTAAATTAGAGATAAATTTATGAATTTTAATTCTAACTTGAAATTTAGATTTGAAATACTGGTCTTGAGAGCCGTGGAAAACAACTTGATAATTCCCATGCTTTCAAATATATCTTCTAAAATAGGCTTATAAATGTCACTTCCAACATTGTTTTCTCCAGTGATATGTTGCTACCTAACCCAAGCCACCTGTACTGAGGAAACTAACCAGTAAATAATGTTTTGTCAGAGAAATTGTTAAGTATTTGAATGGAAAGAGGTTAAAAATTCTACCTTTGAAGACACAGACTGGTAGAGTATTTTTCCACTGTAATATATAACTCTATAAATGGCAGAAGCATGCCTTGGCCATGTGTTCTCTCCTGTAAATTTAAAATTATTTTGGACAAATCTGATTTATTAGCCATCTGTAGGAACAACTACTGCAACATGGCTCTGACCATAGGCTGTATAATCCTATCATCCATAATCTTGTAATGGTTATGATCGTCATCTCAAAAGGCAAAATACAAGAAGAAAATTACAAAAAAAAAGGTGTTTTAAAGATTTCCTAGGTTGCTTATCATCCCAAAGAAATGGATAATTGGAACTGTTTTATGAATAGGGAAGACTATGGAAAAAAATTGGTATTTTGGTAGGAAGATGGCTGAGACTGGCAGGAATTCCCCATTACTCAGGCCTGGGCTCATATCTTTCAGTTATGTTTTTCCCTCCTGCATAAGACAGGGGTGTTTCTGTGCTCATGGGCTGCGTTTGGGAGCCATGTCCTGTGGGGCTGGACATAATCGTATCTATCGTTTCTCTAAAATGTATCTGTAGCAGCTGTGCACACAAGGCATATTCACTTCCCAAAAAGTGAAAATGGAGGGGCCATATACTTGAAACAACATTAAGTCATCTGGAAGATTCCTTTGTAGACCAGGAGACGTTAATTTGTATAGTATCAAATGGTATAAAAATATCCTTGTGAAAAGACTTGATTTCTGTGATGTATCAGTGTTGTGTGGTTGCCAGCAGAGACTTGTATAACAATGTAAATGGCTTTTTAAGTGTTTGTTTCCATCCAGGGCTCTTTCAGCCGAGGCACTTCCCAATCTCATTGTTCCTTTGTTCTAGCGGATGTACAGAGCACTGAGTGTTTTGTTTTCTGGACCAGATAGATTAGATAAAGTCTGAATTTCTGAACTTCGCCTTCTAGGCACGCAACTCTTTTCTTTGTGAATGCACCTTGGAAGACAGATTACCTAGGACAGTGGAAGCGCTTCTAAAAATGTAGATGTCTTCTTTTGAGGAATTTGGCCAATAATGCAGATTCCAATGTTGAGTACTTTTGCAGGGCTAACAGTCAGTCAGCCTTATCCTAGCGTCGTCAGAGAGAGGGTTAAAATTCTTCACAGTTACCATGACTGTTCTCTTGATATCAGTGAAATTAAAACTTTTTCATCCGGCTGTGCATCTGACCATATACAGTGTTGGAATTTATTTCTGACTCCCAAAGTTTGACCTTTCTGATTAGAACAATTACCTTCAAGGAACAAGATTATTCCCCTACTATTCACTTTTACCAGCATAATAGTCTTTAGTGGCTTAGTATATATTATAGGTGGAGCTGGTAGTCAAGCCTATTGTTACAATTTCCTGATGCTTTTCATTAAAACCTCCTGTTTCAGTTTCTGAACTGGGTGAAGTTTTAGCTATTTAGCTTGAAGTTTGACACACTTGGTCTTTGACTTGAGTTTTATTTTATTTTTTGTAATTATTATTTTTTTTAGTTTCAGTTTTAAGCAGAGTTAGTTCATCATTTCATAAAGAGGTCAAGAAAAGATAGTTATTTTTATTGATTGATTTTGTTAATTTAATTTTCATCTCTTTTTCTGAAGATTACTAGTGTCTCCATAGTCCAAAGCAAGAATCTGAATTTAAGCAGAAAACTGAGTTCAAAGGGACTTTGTGTTTTTCACAGAGTCACAGAATCACAGAATGGTTGAGGTTGGAGGAGACTTCTGGAGGTCACCTGGTCCAAGCCACCTGCCCAAGCAAGGCTGACCTAGAGCTGGTTGCCCAGGACCATGTCCAGCCAGCTTCTGAGTATCTCTAAGGAGGGAGATAGTCCCTTGAAATTGCTAATGTACTTGACTGACAGAGAATAATACCAAACCCTGGCATCAGTATCTTCTCAGCAGAGCTCCATAAGAAGCGATTAAATCCTCTGCACCATCCAGGCTTTGAAGGAAAAACAGCTTAAAGTACTAGTCTCATAATACTCCTACTACTGTACTCTTAGAGTAGGGGTAGGTTCAACTTTGTCCTTTCGGCTGCCACAGTGTAGGTTTCTAATTATGTGATCTCACACTTTTGTCTGCCTTATTCTGGGAACTAGACAACAATGACTGCATTGGAAAAACGGTCTTATTCTTCTGTGTTTAAGGCACTGTTCATATAGAGACCTCAATTCTCAGCCTGGATGCACCATAGGATTCTCCATAGGATCCTAACCACAGGATTCTCACTCTGTCTGATGCCAGGCAAGAGTAGCAGGGAGTGTACTCATGTGGAAGCCAAATGTAGTTGTTAAATTTTTGGGAAACTTTTATTCTTTAACTCCCCAACTTATGAGTGCTTGATTTTGTCGCTTGGGTTATTTCATGATACCTTTTTAGTATGCAACTGCTTAACCTTATTGGGAGACATAAATATCTATACCTTAGTACCTCAACATGCAATACATTTCTTTTAATTTGCATGAAGTTCTCTGAGTGATAAAATACAGCTGGAGAGTGCAAGCAACCAGTCTTGTCTTTTGCTCAGTGTTTGCTATCCCCTTAGCGTGTATTGTATTTTACAGATGATTTTACCTGAGAGCTCCTTAATAAACAGCATAGTGAATGCTGAGAGTTTTTCAGCAAAATAGTCCCAATTAAATATAGTTTCTAGAAGTTTATCTAATGTACTGTTTCGGTTTTTGAAAATTTACATGAACAGTACTACAGCGTATTCTGTCAGAATGTTTGAAGTGTTTGAGGTTATTACTAAAACCAAAAGATTATTGCTCTTAAAATTGTAAAATGCTCATGCCCATTACTGATAAAACCTTTAGTGTGAGTGCTAGAAAATGAAAGCCCCTGGTACCGCTGTAACTGTAATGCTGTATTACAGTGAGGCATTGAGGATAATTTGCTGGGTTTTCATCTTTGCTGTTCTTTATTTAAGTAGTTTTACTGTCAGCAGACTTCAAAGCTTGTTATATGCATCCACAATGGGAAGTGTTCTTCTATATGTGTGTGTGAGTGAGTATGTACACCTGTACACAAGTAACATTTCTGAATTCTGCATGCCTGTCTTGTAGACAGGTTTCAGTGATACAGTGTTTATAAACTGAAAGAAAAATACTTTTTGTAAAGCACTGGTAGCATGATGATGATAAAGGGAGAGTTTTGGAAGGGTTTTTGTGCTGCTATGTAAAACGTAAGACAGTTCCAAAGCAAGAAATACTAGTTTGTTTTTGGTTGTTTATTGTTTGTTTGTTTGTTTGTTTGTTTGTTTGTTTTAACTACAGATCCCTTACCACCATCTAATTTTGAAATTAATAAGGAAAAAACTACATTCACAAGCCTACATGTTCAGTGGGATCCTTCCTCAGGAAAGGTGGACTTCTATAATCTAATACTATTTGATCACAATAATGAAAGGATACAAGAAGTCTCCATACCAGGAAGAATTTCAAAAACAGAAAATAGTTTTTCCAGTCTCGTCCCTGGGAGTAAATACAACGTTGTCCTCAGTGCAGTTGCTGGAAATAAGAGTACCCCAGAACTTCGCATAACTGGAGCTACTGGTGGGGCTTTTTTTTTTACTGTAGTTTGTCTAAGTAAAACCACTTATGGTATTTTGCAGTTATACATTTTGAAATTAGCAAATATATGTAATTTTTCTACTTGGCATGATATGTGTGTGTATATGTATATATACATAT
>NW_008584820.1:0-284 GCF_000691845.1 Merops nubicus
TGTATATTTATACTGATTCATTTTCAGATTTTAAAGGCTGTACAGTGGCAGTACATACTAGCCATTGCCCGAAAGAACCCCAGTTTCCATGTAGGGTGGATTCCTTCCCACCAAGCTAGCTTTAAGGATGAAGCTAGTAAATGGAATAATTATGCCGATGAACTGGTTAGAATCAATATGGTTGTGATCCAAACTGCTCTTGCAGACGGCGCGACCCAGGAATGGGACCGTTTACTTGAGTGGCTCCATTCCAAAAGGGGGCATTCAGGGTTTTTTGACTTGTA
>NW_008584821.1:0-3028 GCF_000691845.1 Merops nubicus
GCCTGCTGGGGACGCTGCCAGACCTGGGAGGTGAGCTGCACCCCGGCCGGCCCGGCAGCCCCGGGGACAGGCCTCCAAAGAGTCCCACCAGACAATAAACGGCCTGTGGCTATCTACTAAAGAGGCAAGGGCTGTGTCCTGCCCCACGAGCTCCTCCCGACCACTGTCAGCAGTGTTTGCCCTCTGCTCTTCTCTCCCTCTTCCCACTGCCTCGGAGGGGGATGCACATCATGTGATGCTATTAATGAGGCACTTCTGTAATACTCTTATTATGCAATTTGAAAGGCTCTTATAGCCTGAACACTCAAGGAGAGGATGCCTTTATTGCTTTACTGGAAAACAATTCTTTTGAGATTAAGGTGGAGCTCCCAGCTGATGGGTAATATATTTGGTTCCAAAAAGCGAATCCCAAAGATAAAGTCTGTTTCTAATCTGGTCCTGTTTTAGGTCACAGCCCTGTATAAATAGGAAGTAGTTGTGGTTTTGGTGCACACAAGGGGAGAAAGAAAGAGCATAAGCACATCTACAGACACTGCAGGGAACAGGTTTCTGACTGTCTTCACCTTTCTGCCACGGCTCAAGGGGCCAGTCCCTGTTTCATGTGTCTGGGGAAGCCTCGAGTGACTCCAGAGGGATTCTGTCCACGTGAAGACAAGGGCACTGTATAAGTGACCAGAGGAGGAGCCAGGGTCTGTTAGCCAGCTGTGACTGCCCTCTCTCACTGCTTGGTGGGACGAGGGGAAAGGCCACTGGTGGCCAGGTTTCCTGGGTGGGATAAGGTTCCTTTGGGGGGCATCTTATCACATGGTTCCCCCTATTGCCAAGCTCTTCTGGCGGCACAGACCTCACAGACTTGCTCATCATGCTGCAGTACCACTGGGATGTAGTTAAGCTGAATGCATCTGGCTGTTGGCTCAACAGCTTCTAGAAAGCACCACGAAGTACTTGGATGGGGGATTGGTAAGAGGGAGGGTGTCTGGATATCTTCTTGCTGGAATGTTTCATCTGTTCCTTTCCATGCCATCATCCTCCGTTCCAGGGCAGGCTTTTTACACAGCAGAGAGGGGGGAAAAAGAAAAAAAAAAGTAAAATGTCTCCTGGCTGTGTTACCTTGTGCTGTTTCTCATCTGTGCAAAGGAGAGGAGAAGAGTGAACTCCCAATCCTGTTCACACTGCCCCTTCTTGGGGTCTTTGGAAAGCGGGTGCCCCCGTCAAGGAAGAACTCAGTTTTCAGCAAAAGCAATGCCACTGTGATGCCATGTGGGAGTGTGGGTTCCAGGGCCTTCAGGCTCCCATCCTCTCCTGATGGCTAAGGTCTCTGGCCAAGACGTTTTTCTCATGAGGAACTGCAGTCTTCTCTCCTGGCTGTTGTGCCAAGACTATCCCCCACAGTGTGTGTCTGCTGGGCTTTGTGGGATGTACAGCCTGACTGGGAAGACTGGTCTGGCTGAGAAAAAAATTGTCATTTGGCATCTGAATATCCCTCTGCTCTTAGGCAGCTTGTGCACACAGAAGGCTTTCCAGCAGAATGCAATTTCTTTGATGGAAAATCAATCCTTTTGGAAGAAAGCAGCTGCTTTTGGCAAACGTGCACATTTGGTTGAAACACTAGTTTTCTGCTGAGAACCAGCTCTTTGGGTAGGCTTTTGTCTTTCTTCAAGCAGCTTTAATTGAAGCTTGATGCTTTAAACAAACACACACACACTCACATCCCTCCATGGCAGGGCTCCAAGAGGCAAGTGCTGAAGGCTGTAACCTAAAAAATATTTCCATGGCCCCTTCCACCTGATACAGTGGCTCCCCTGTTTGCACTATATCCCCCTGAGGAAACTGGGACTCCAGATGTTTGTCTTGCTTCTTGCCTGAGGCCAACATTTCTCCTCCTCAGAAACCAGTGCTGGAACCACCTTATGTCGAGTCTCACCACCGTGTTTGCACCTACAACGAGACCAAGATGGTGACAGTGAAGCTGCCCAAGTGTGCCCCTGATGTGGATCCCTTCTACACCTACCCAGTGGCCATCCGCTGTGACTGTGACATCTGCTCCACTGCCACGACTGAATGTGAGACCCTCTGAGCTCTCCTTTCCCAGGTCAGGAGAGAAGGGGCCACATTCTTCCCTGGCTTCATAACCCTGGTACCTCCAGCACTGCAGGTGGTGTCAGTCCAGAATTTGATCTCACCCTGTAGTCCTTCTAATCATTGATTTTTTTCTGGGCAGATGAGGCTTAATCCCCTCTTCTCACACTGTTCAAAGCATTGTTGCTGTAGAAATGTAGTACACAGCTTTACATTAGCATATCCTGGGGTTAGAATAAATGATGCAGTTTCCCTCCCTTACAGGCTTCTCACACTCTGTGACCTTTCCTCATGCACAAAGTGCACATGGACTGAAAAGTCCCTGGGGGGTGGAAACAGGCCACAAAGGCATTGATGCTTCTGCAACAGCCTCTTTATTCGTGGTGGGGTTATAGCTCCTTTCCAGTAATGTAAATGCAGTTACCAACATTTCCACCACCATGCCCCCACCATTGGTTCTTCTTACCCTGAGATATCAGGAGTAACAGTCAAAGAAAAGGCCCTAAGGCCAATGAACTGGAACTGGGCATCCAGATTGTTACCTTGAAATTAGGGTGAATGCACACTCAGCCCTGACTCAACAAACTACTTAAGCTCATGATTAAGTGTTTTGCTTAATATCAGTGGACTTTTACAGTTAAACACATATTTCAGTGATTTGCCTGACAGGGGCTATTCTGCTGGAAAAAGATTTTACTTTACAATTCCTTAAAAAATAACGAGTGAAACCCACTACATCTGTAAAACCAAAAGTGCACATCTTCCCATTTGCTTTTGTCCAAGGATAGGAGAGGAGCTGACTTCATGTAGAATCAGCAAGACGTTGTGGAGCCCAAGGATACTCTCCTGACAGTTTTGAGAGTTAGAGGGACCAAGCCATAACGTGATGACCGTGGTTTGGTTTCAGTGAGCCCCTGGCTGAGGTGGTGGGAAAGCGTGAGCTCCAAAG
>NW_008584821.1:3059-8303 GCF_000691845.1 Merops nubicus
CCCACACTTCTCTGCACTGCTCATCTCCATGGAGACCTGCTCCTCTGAGGATGCACGCAGAGGTGGGGGGCAGCCAGGTGTGCTTGCAGGAGAGCTGTGGAGTGGCCGGTGATGTGGCTAACATGGGTGAGACAAGCCCAGGAAGGAAAGAGAGCAGACGTGCTAAAGGGTGGTGCACACCTCCTCAGACCCACAATTTACAAACTAGGGGACACCTGAGAGCTGCTGCAACAGCCCCCAGATGACCACAGCCACCTAAGTGCCTTTGTCCTCTGGTTCTTCCCTGCAGGAAGACAGGTCCATGTTCATCCCTCATTTCTCCCCTGAACAGAATGGGAAATGATGTGAAAGTAGGAAGATTTGCCAACTGGGAGGGGTTTATAGGAGCTTACAAAACAAAGACACCTTCTCAGATAGATAGCCATGAGGAGTGAATTGCCCCTGAGAGTAATATCTGCACCTGCCTTCCCCCCGTTAAGTGTCCTGTCTTCTGAATGCAGTTGTTGTCATTTCTAGGGATGCATGCCTGAAACTCCCCCAAGTCTCCTCTCCTCACTGAGACATTTAATTTAACCTGCAATTACTACTACTAATAGCTGCCATTTGTGCCTGTGGAATTGTGAAATCCACACTGTGGCTGAGTAGGAAGGAGGCAATGTTATCATTCTACCGTCTGTAATTCTGAATAGAGACCACTGTGTCACACAGCAGCAGGACCTGTTTTCTGCTGATGGAGACTTAACTGCCCTTAAAAAATCCTTGCGTTTTATTCCAGATTGCTTCTCACTGTCCTTCTGATCTTGTTATTGTTTCTAGCTGGCATCACAGCTATTATGGGAAAGCCGCAAATTGTTTTGTGTCCTTAATAAAACTCAAAATTGTAGTTTGAAAGCAATTTAAATCTATGTGTCCTTCTGTATTTATGTGTAGAGATTTCTCATGTAGAATATGTATAAAGCTCCTACAAACTTTTTTTTGCCAGAGCTGTGAACACCTGCAAAACATCTCCTCGATGCTGATGGGGAGTCATTTCCTCTGCTGGATTACTCTCACGGAGCCTGGCTGTGCTGTAGTCTCAGGATTATAAGTAGGGTTAGAAAGTGGCAAACTCACTTCCTTTGCAGCCAACAGGAAACAGGGGCTGTACCTGGATGTGGTGAGACAGGAGAAACCTCAGCAAGCGTTCAGAAGAAAACACTGCAGGGTGTGAACAAGAGTTTTGACTGATAGAGTAGCAGCCAGACTGGGGGGTGGAAGAGGAGGAGTGGGAAGGATGTGTTGACTGAAACCAAGTTAACACTTCAAGGTGGTCTTTTAAGGAGGAAAGCAAAAGTGAATGGAGATGCTGTGGATTTGCTGTGGGTGCCAAAGCACAGCCAGCACCAGAGCCTGCCAAACCATTTGACTGGTGCACATCCCTCTTCATCCACCTCTGCCATATGTGGGCACACAACAGTGGCTTTCAAGGAGCCAACTTCACTCTTATTGCTGGTAATTGCAATTTTTTTTCCAAGAAGTTATTACACCATTAGGTCTTTATTCTGTAAATTCCCACCAATTTTGACACTTGGTGACCAGGTCTTTTGGCTTTCTCATCCCTTATGCAGCAGCTGGGATGGTATGTCCTGCTCAGAATTTGCAGACAGTCAACCTAACCCACACATTTCAGAGCATGGAAAGACCTTCCCAAGCCACCTGAATCTCCTTGGGGGTGTTTTAATGCTCTTTAAAACCATAGATTTAAATCTCACCATCCCACCTGTCCAAAGCAGTTAAACAGCCTTTCTGTCTTTAGTGAATGAGCTTGCAAGGCGTGCTTGTCAGAGAAGCTGTTACATATCACACCTCTGCCTTGAAAACCCCCCAAGCTGCACAGTCAAAAAAACAGGAGGACTGTGCTTGGCTCTGCTATAAACATGCCATGTTTATAAATGGATTTCTCTGTGCCTTGGTTTCCCTTCCAGACATTGAGAGTGATGATAAAGCCATTTTTATTTTTTTTTTTTTCACCCTGGTGTGTTTTGGAGTGTAGAAGCTGAAAAGTTCTTTGTGGTGAATCACATCCTGCACTCGGGTCATAACAACCCCACGCAATGCTACAGGCTTGGGGCAGAGTGGCTGGAAAGCTGCCTGGTGGCAAAGGACCTGGGGGTGTTGGTTGGCAGCTGGCTGAACACCAACCAGCAGTGTGCCCAGGTGGCCAAGAAGGCCACCAGCATCCTGGCATGTAACAGAAAGAGCAGCCAGGAGGACTGCTGCACAGTGATCGTGCCCCTGCACTCAGCACTGGTGAGGCCGTCCCCCAAATACTGTGTTCAGTTTTGGGTCCCTCACTACAAGAAGCACATCAAGGTGCTGGAACATGTCCAAGGAAGGACAATGAAGTTGGTAAAATGTCTAGAGAACAAGTCTTATGAGGAGCAAGTAAGGGAACCGGGGTTGTTTAGCCTGGAGAAAAAGAGGTTGAGGGGAGACCTTGCTCTCTATAGCTCCCTGAAAGGAGGTGCTGGTCTCCTCTCCCAAGTAACGAGCGATAGGAAAAGAAGGAACAGCCTCAAAGTGCACCAGGGGTGGTTTATATTGGACATTAGGAAAAATTCCTTCACTGAAAAGATTGTCAAGCATTGGAACAGGCTGCTCAGGGAGATGGTGGAGTCACCATCCCTGGAGTTATTTTAAAGATATGTAGACGTGGTGTTTAGGGACGTGGTTTAGTGGTGGACTTGGAAGTGCTGGGTTAATGGTTGGACTCAATGATTTTAAAGGTCTTTTCTGAAATAAATGACTGTGAGCCTGTGATATCTGTGTCCTGCATAGCACTCAGTTTCCCAGGTTTGTTGTCACTCTTTTAACCTCCACAACAATAGTCACAGTCACGTAATGCTTTGATTTTTCACAGTGCTTTCCTGTTATATGATAGTTACAGAAGTCCACCAGGCTTTGAAGTCCAGCTGCCCTCACTCCCATGCTGCAGTTGGTGTGCCCAGCCAGACTGACCATGTCAGAATTTTGTACATTTTACCATATCTTCTAATCTGAGTTGCAGTGAGAGGGAGGGCAGGAAGCCTCCCTGGACATGTGTTTCCTGCACCGACTGGGTTTTTCTCTGAGGGGCTGGGCAGGCAGCTCCCTCCTCTCTCACTGCACTCCCATGAGAACCTAGGAGCTGCTGCCCTGGGCTGGAGCAAGGGGCTGTCTCACCCCAGATCCTGCTGCTGACAGAAGCCAGCAGCAAATCCTCAGGGAAATGTGAAAACATCAGGGCTGTAGATTTATCCTTCCCTGCGTCCATCCACCCAGTTTTAGCAGGCAGCCGTTTAGGAATTTTCTGCTGTGGAGGATGCACCTTGTTGTGAACCCAAGATGTGTGGGTCCTCCATGCTGCTTCTTCCTGGACAGAGTCTGGCCATGGGAAGTCTGGTGACTAATACCAGCTTCCTCCAGGGGCAGGTGTAACAAATACATTCCAGGTCATGGAATGCCCTCTTGAATTGTCCTGGCTCCTCTGGGAACGCATCCATTTAGAGCAGCCAGGGATTTGGGCTGCAGCCCTTTTCATTAGGAGTAGAGCTTGCCACCCTTTGTCTTTGCAAGTGAGTGCCCCAGGCAGAGGCTGGTTAAGCCTGATGCAGTTCACAAGCCGCAGGAACATGAAAAGTACCTCTGTTGAAACTTGCTTTAGCCCAATCAGTAATAGGGTCATCTGGGAACGGTGGGATTTATAGTCTTAATCTGAGGACCAGACCAGCTGGTCAATGGGATCACTTCTGGTCTTTAAACCAATGGTAATGAAAAGCTGGGTAACTTTTTTTTTTTTTTTTTAAACAAGATCCACATCTTCTCATCGAATCCCTGGAAGACTTGAGCCAGTCAGTCCAGCAGTAAAGGGCTGTCTTTCCTTGTACAATGTCTTCAGCCCTTTAAGCATTTCACTTTTTCTCCTGACCTTCTCTGCCCTGTCTGCTGGGCTGAAGGTTACACAGCTTATCATCTTCCTTGCCATCAGTAAGGGTTTGTGGGAGGGTTTCGTTACCTGTGAGGAAAAAAATCCCCTCAAAACTCATAATGCTCAGGCTGTTTTCCTAGCTGCTTTACCAAGAGAGCTCCAGTGCCTGCTAGGCTGCTGCACGCTGTCATGTCTCCAAAACACTTAAAATATTCTCTCAAGGGAGGAAAAAAGTCCTCTTTTGATGGTGGGATACCACAGTGGAGACCTCAGCCAGTAATGCCAAGAACTCTTCATTAAAATAATAATTCAATAAATTCTGTCTGAAAGAGTAACCAACCAACCACCTTCCTGTTGATGGAAGATGGGAGACTAAACATCTCCAGGCCAGTCACTGAGACTGGAGTGAGGCAAAGGCTGAGTATTGGCAGGGAGGCAGGCCTGCAGGTCCCACATCTCCATTGTTGCATCTTTCCAAGCTGCAGAGAATTTGGTTAAGCAGCGGTTTCCCTAGAGGAATATTCCTGAGATGATCCAACTTCTGTGGTGTCACCTCCTGTCTGGCTTTCTTCAGGGGACACTGGAAGGTGCAGGCAGGCCTAGGACCATCCAAAAGCAGCTCTATATGCTAGTATGTTTTTCCCACCTGAAATGTCCCGCAAGATACATGTGATTAGCATAAACACAGCACCACACCATAACATCAAAATGATGCTGTCAAAATACTCAGCAATACATTTATTTTGTTAAAATAAACTATGTACAATAGATGATATTAATGTGCCGTTACAATATACAATAATTACATGTTTAAAAGAGGATAAGCAAAAGAGTATAGAATCATGTGCTGTAAATAGGAAACTAATACCATTTAAATGATTTTTAAACTATGCAAAACGTAATTGCAGGAAAACTGTATTTCCTTGGTTTGAAATTTTATTGCTTTGACATGAATTCTGAAGGTTTGGTTAAACTTTGAAGAAAGATATACTCCTCAAAAGTCAGACATAATGTTTTAGTACTCATCCTTTGGTTTTACCAGCCCCTTACTCCAGCAATATTGCACACTGCAACTTTTAAGAGAGAAAAATCCAGTTGCTCAGATCAGGTAAAGTACATGACTCTTCTTCTTAACTTGCTAAGACCTGATGGTGATGTTAAGTCCAGATTTGTGCTGAAATCATTACATCTGCTTCACAGACTCAATTAGAATATGTTATTGCTTTTAAGTATTGCTGAAGTACTATGCAAAAAGAAAGACATTTCCTTGTCTTTGTGCTCTGGGGGGGGGGGGGGGG
>NW_008584821.1:8334-11900 GCF_000691845.1 Merops nubicus
AGGCACCAGAGAATCTCTTTGCAGTGAAATGCTTGTACTTGACAAGTGCATCAACATCATAAGAGGTTAAACTGGATTCAGTTGTCCTTGCACACAAAGACAGTTCGAGTCCATCACCCTGCTCCTCCCTGCAGCCTCCTTGGAAGCCCTCCCAGCCTCAAGGTGCTGCTGAGCCTCACGTGTCCCGGGGTGCCTGCAGGCAGGCACTGCTGGGCCCTTTCTCCAGGCTCATGCCATCCTGCTGGGCCCCATGGACACCATGCTGTGCCTTGCTCTGCAGAGTTTCCCACCCAGCATCCTGGGCTCACCACCTTGGGTCACTGCTCTTCAGGAGTGAAGAAGACTTTGCCAGCGTCTTTCCCGTCACACATAGCTTTATGTTATTGCTTATGAATGAATTAATATTTACAAGTTTTGGGGAAAGTTTGGGCTCATTTACTCCACACTGACATGGCAGTTCAGTAATGCAGATAGAGCAGCTGCCTGCTTTGGGGAAAAGTGTTGGAGGGACAACACGACAGTCATACTGTGGATGTAGCTTACACCCAAACTACTTTGACAGACATCAGACAAAAATTTCTACACGTTACCAATACAAATAACTTTTGTTGGAAGATCTGGAAACTGTGGACTGGTGACAACAGTTCACTCTGAACTCGTCAACCTCTGATCAAAGTCAAAATTCCCTACAGTTGATATCAGTGAGAGCTCAAACTAATCTTTGGCAAAACCAAATGCAAAATTAAATCTGGCATCCTGAATGGGATGAGATGAAATTAAGTGGCAGCAAGGAGTGCAGTGTCCAACTCAGCAAGGGTTCCTATTTGTCTTGAATATTACACTGTTAATGTAATAATTTTCATCATCAGCCTCAGCAGTGGTTGAAACAAGGAGTTATAAATCCAGTCTCCAAAGTTCAAGCAGAAGATCAGATCAGCAAGGTCTCCAGATGTCTAACTTCTTCCAGGAGTCCACAACCAGCAGCCAAAAGGTATAAAGATTTTTGGACCTGGCTCAGTGTGTCTGCATGCTCAAAGCTTGGTCAGCCACAATAAAGGGCAGAAAAAGAGGGAACATAAAGACTCTCAGATGGTTTCCACATTAGTCACGTGTGGACCCCATTGAAATTTTCCATTGTCTTCATGGGAATTGTAATGAAGCCAACATACAGCATCTTTGAAAATCCCACCCTAGAACTATGGTTAGAAGAAGCAGCCAAACACTGCATTACGGTCTGTACATTCTGGAAGGGGTCCTTGTCAAAGTTATTTTTGTTAACATATTCTCAAAATTAAAGAGATTTTTCATCACTGATGGCAACTCATGATTTTTGCTTGTCGCTCAGTGATGTATCGGTTTGTAAGCTCATTTTCCTCTTACCATGAGGTTCTGACTCTTTTTTTGTTGTTCTGGTGAGGTTCCTGGAGCTGCCCAGGAAGAACAGATTCTTGTTCACATGTTTCTGAACACTTTAACTGAAACAAAGGAAAGGGTATTTGAATTTTCTTTTTTTCACCCTAGTTATGGCCATCCCCTTAACATCTTAAAATGAAATATAAGTTTTGGGATCAAACTGACTAATTTTGGCTCTGGGCCTCGATTTTGCAGCTCTTTCCCAAAGCAGAAGTGTAGATACTATTCTGTTGCATTCATTACTTCTAGTTGTTGTTTTTGTCCCAACATTTCAATTGTAAAAATATTTCGTTTTTGTTTTGATAGGTGAAGACAGCTGATATCACAAGCCACTGCTGAAATCTGTGGGAGGCTTTTTCCTGCTTTCAAAGGGTCTTTATTTACTCAGAGGAAAAACATTTATAGTAAAAGATTTGTCTTCACTTCTACATAAAACTCAGATGTGTCTAGATGTAGGTCACTCCACGCTCATCTCCTGTCACAGCAGACGGTCCTCCAGTCCTATAGAGTTGTGAACCAAGAAACTATTCTGTTCTTTACATATTTTTTGAAGTAGGATAAAAATACATCACAAATCCTCTTCTGGGGAAAGGAAAACACAGGGAGAAAGGCATGTGCATCCAGATTCCTGCATTCTACCTGTTTATTGAACAAATGGTCCCTGGGCCAACATGAGCATATGTTGATTGCTTTGCTGGAGAAGACAAATGTGCTTTTAACCAATCTTGAGACAGATTGATGCCATTGCAATTCATTTCTAATCCAGATGAAGTCTCAGTATGGTGAATCAAGAGGTATTTGCTGTGCTGTTTGAGAAAAAAAAAGCTACAGAGAAGGTCACAGACTGTGAGCAAATGGGTGTCTTCCATGTCTGAATTAGAGGGACGTTTTTGAAAGGACGTGGCATCTTGCATGTTGGAAATACATGTGAGACAGAAATCATTGGTATAATTGGCCACTCTATCGCTTGCTGTACATGAGGTTGAATGTGAGGAGGGGAGGCAGCAATAGAAGTGGTTTGCAAGAACTTCTGCAGCCTTTCCCAAGCTCCTGTAAAGGGTTCTCAAATTGAGTCTCTGGAGTCCTGGTGCATTGGATGAGCTCTTAACAGCTTGCTGTTGATGGGAAGAGAAGCCCACACACACTTGTCAACAGAGAGTCATTGCTAGTGAAATGTTTGTTCCCTGTTGCTCTCTGTTTGCTACAGTGAATTTCCCACACTTGGGGTGGGTTTTTAGCCACTTTCCCAGAGTTGTGTTGCAGTGATTGTTTCTGGCAGGGTACTGCTTGGTTTGTGTGGTAGCATGACCCAGCCTTGTCTCCTTTCCCAACTCATTTCTAGGTTCTTCTCTACCACACTTTAGAGATGGGAGCTACCATGCAGATCATGGTGCTGAGCATGACAGAATCCCAGGTGGCTTGCACAGTGTGTGGGGAATGGGAAATTACTGCCTTTGGGGGGACACAGGCCACCAACACTAGAGCAGCTTGAGTTTTATTATATGTTATCTATGTATTCAGCCTCCCTCATTTACATGAGTGGTACTGAGTTTGAATGAGACATGAGGAAGTTGGAGAGAATTCCTTGTGAAGTAAGATGCTCTTCAGTATGAGGAAGACTGCCAAATTCTGGCCTCCTAATACAAGTATTTAAAATAACTTTATTGCACATTAAGATACAGCACTACATTTAATTAGGGGTTTATTTTGAGCTGAAGCAGTGCTTTGAAAGATAAAAAAGGTGAGAAATATCAATGACATCTGCTGAAATTACTGTTTTGATGGTCATGCTGGACTTGGGGTGAATTCTGCAGTGCCCACCAGCAAGAGGAAGATTTGTATCAGGACCAGTGTGAGTGGAAGTTGAGGGAAAGATTCACATCATGCCTAATCCAAGGCAGTTTGAGGAATCAGCTGGTAGTTCTTTATTCTTCATAATCTAGATACCACTTAACAGTAGATATTTACAGGGCAGAGAGAGAAGTTCTGGGAGAACTGGGCACATAGGACAACCAAAGGGAGTTCATCATGAGAACTGCTCCACATTCCTGGAGGATCTAAGTACATGGGACTTACATTTGTTTGAACAAATGCTCCTGTATGGCCCTGTGTGGGGTCAGAGCCTTGTTTCTGCATTCTTTCCAGCTCTTCCG
>NW_008584821.1:11931-21219 GCF_000691845.1 Merops nubicus
AGGACAAACTGTGGAAGTCTTCATATGACCTTCTTCAGGTCATGCTGGAAGGGATGATACAGTACATGAGTGTCCCACTTCCATTGGCCTGGTGTTTTAGCAGCACTCTGAAGGGTAGAGGCATCTGCAGGTTGTTTTAATGGCTTGAGATATCTCCCTAACACCTAATATCTCATCTCAGGAGCTTGCATGAAAACCCTTTGGGAACTCTGTTTGAAACTAGAACTTCAGGTTAACAACCTCTGGTAGGACATGGGGATTTCAGGAGAGGCCACAGGAGATAGTTTTTACAGGATTTAGCAGATTTTTTTTGAAAGTTGTGAGTGCTTTTCAGATGAGGGCAGACTAGTAGCAAAGACAGCCCTGTCAGGAAGGTTTCTGACATCAGTTGCACTAAGAGGACACTGTCAAACAGGTTACTGGGATGGTTTATAGCCCTTACCACTCTCCTAACTCTGTTCCTTTGAAGGTGAAATTGGGGTCTGATTTCTAGCTTATTTTACAGTGAGCAATCCCACCTCCTTTCACCTGCAATCCTTTATTGATTTTCTCTTTTTGTTACTAATGTTGCTTGAAAATAACTCAGTTTGTGTCTGTTGCCTTATGTCTGTGCTTGCACTATGTCTGGTGTTTCGATTCTTCTGAAAATAAGCTTTGCTGCCTGTTCATGTACCATCTGCTGGCTTTTAGAAAAGGTATTGGGTATGACTTGTCAGGTAGTCAATGAGTCTCCCTGCATCTGGCTTCAGTTGCTTCCTGAAGCCTGTTGGCCTGTGCTACTCCTGCCTCCCCAAAATAAGAGCGTATCCTGCAGCAAGTGCCACATTTCATGGCACTTGCGTGTACGTAACCTAACTCAGGAATAATGTTTATGGGACCTGCATTAACCGTGGTCATTTTTAAAACATTTACTTTTGAGGGAAGAAAAATGGAAAGCAAATGGAGTGCAGAGGCCATTTCTCAGTGGATTGTGACCACCCTCCCTCCCTCACAGCTTCCAGATGTCAAATTTCAGTCACCAGCAGCTTGAGAAACTTGAAATTTCACTGCCTCACAAACTTGATGTGCTTGGTTTTGTAAGTGCAAATAAAACCTTGGTTAATATTAACTTTTTTTTTTTTTTTGTATGCATATTAATACTTTTCTATATGCTTTCACTGCTGTGCAATGATTTGTGCAGGGTGCTGCAGTTTAGCACATTAAGACAGTAGCATTTTAGCCTCTACTTCATCATGTGGTTTTTAGTTCATTTTCCTTAAACCACTGCAGTTACATCAATGCTACAACTTGCTATTTGATTTTTGATTTTATTTGCCTATCCTATGCCACCCTGTTAGTATTAATAGGCACCCCTGATACTTGGAGGCACACAAAACTATCATTTGCTTATTCGTGGCTTTCTCTGATGCATGCCAGGAATGTTATTCTGCGCTTTTCCAGTGTGCTCATTATTTTATGATGAGCTTAGCTGTCAGTCTGGATTTCTATTTCCTCTGTGTTTTGTGAAGCTCTAAGAATACCTGGCAGCTCCAACCTGAGGGTTTGCATCACACTTCAGCTAAACCAAACTTCACTTACTTTAACCAGAGACTTGCTGGTGCTCTGCAGCAACCTACATGAGCTAAAACAAAGGAATCATCCTGTTTTATTTCCACTGAAGTAAAGGGCAGCACAGTGAAGCTCTGAAAATCTCTGAAAATGTCTCTGAAATCTATTGAAAACTTTGTTGTTGTTTCAGTGGGCTTTTAGTTGTGTTGGAACTGTTTTGGGGGGTTGGAGCTGGCTTCTATAGGTGTTCAAGGTAAACTGAATTTGTGCTAAAATTTGGATCCATAAGCCTCAAATGACTGCAGGATTGGACACTGCATCATGCTTGCCTCTTTCTCTGTGCCAAGGGTGCAGTTCCTGATGGTCCTGTTGGAGTGGCTGATTGTTGTGGGTCACACCAGGCCTGTAATTCACCACTAATCACGGGAGTTTTTCTGGTTGCATGTGAGTACTCAGCCATGCTCTTGTTCTTCTGGAGAGGAAAGGGCTGGCAGTCCCCTGGAGTGGGGTGCAGAGTTCTGTGCCTGGGCTGGGAGGGTGCACTGGTGTTACTTCTTTACTCAGAGCACTTCTGGAAAAGCTTCATCACAAAAAGTCACATTAAAGGTCTTGAAATCTGTATTTGCTGGTAGTGTGCTTTTCTGCGTGGGGAGTAAAATCCATAACAAGCCAATCTCACAGCACTGCCAGGGTATCCAGAGGCAGAGGCAAGTAACAAGACACCCTTCGAATTCACTTCTGAGTGTCTGTGCTGCTGTGATGTGCTAAAGTACAGGCTCCCCGGAGAGGCCTTAGTGAAAAGGCACATGTTCCTCAGCAGCAGAGAGCTGACAGGCAGCTCCCCTTCCCCTGAGGTCTGGACTTCCCACCTCTGTGCTGGGGCTGCAGCCCATCAGCTGTGACTTGTGTGAAAGTTTGCTCCTGAGGACTGCGGCCGTGCTGCAACTTAAACAGCACCCACCCCAATGAAGATGGAAAAGTGAGAGCAAAGAAAGAAGTAATGAATGAGAGGAGGGAGAATACAATAAACCCACATGTTTTCAACTCCACTTTGATGAGGTTTTTTACATGAGATACTCCATTTAAAAAGCAGTCTTAAGGCAATTGGATCACCTTAAAGCACTTGAAGCGAGTAAGACCTTTGGCTTTTGCTGGTTTTGTCTGCTGGGTGAGACGTAGAAATCTACCTGGTGTATAAGGTAAATTTTCAGTTGCCATGGTAATGTGCATCGTTCACGTTCTCAGTTTGGAAAGGAGATTGTTCCACGTGGCTATTTCACGTCTAGGGCAATATTCTTTGGTAGCAGAATTTCTTTGTTTCAGTACATTAATGCTACAACTCTGTCCTTCCTTTCCAAGCTTATGGAAGCATGGCTCAGCCTGAACATTCTCCTGTAAAAATACAGTTATTTGCATTTTTTGTTGTTGTTGTAAGAACATTCCTTAAGTCTGGAGGTAAATGTTGATCCATTTTGATAGCTTGGGTGCAGTTACAACCTGGTACTGTGAAGTTTCACCATTAAGTGAAACCAAACTGGAATGACTTCACCTTGGCTTGAACAAACTCTACCTTTGCTTTGTGGTTTGAACAAAGTAAAGTATATCCTGAAGTAGCAAGTCTTATAAAAGAAAAGTAATTTAAAGTACTGCCTACCTATAGTGTATATCTTACATATTAGATTTCTACAGATCTCCATGTGCTTTCAGTCAATTCAGATTCAATTCCTAAGTACTGCAAATTCCTAATTTTAATCAATTCTTGCTTAAGGCCACAAATGGAGTTTCTCTTGTTTCTTTTACCACCTGTATTTCTTTGCTTTTCCACACAGCACCTTCACCTTATTCCTAAGGTGAGGAGTCAAGCAGGAGCAGGCATCCTGGATTCTGTTGGCTCAGTGCAGCCTGCAGTAGTGGGAACAGGCTGCACACAACTTTGGAGGGTTAGGAAAGCATATAGACATGAGCTGGCCTAGTGTGATACAGCTTGGAGGTTTCACAGAACAGAAGGCTCCTATATTTGAGTAGGAAGGACCCCTTTCTGGTCATGTTCCCCATTTCAGTTCCACGTGACCTCCATTGCCTTTCTAACCTGCTTGGTTTCGTTGAACTCGTCTCGGTTTTCCTTTCAAGTGGCTTCACACAAGGGTGCAGCACCTGTGGCACTTTGCACAACGCTTCTTCTTCTTCTTGGGGTGGAAAATGGTCAGGATGGCTTCATCAAAGACAGTCTTAAGGCCTTTCTGTGTGAGAGCTGAGCACTCCAGATAGCACTGTGCTCCAATCTGGAAGGGAGGGAGAAAAATAGGAGTATCCTCTGCTGGGAGAGACAGAGCAACCCTGTTCAGCATCCTCCTACATGCGTACATGCCCTGCCACAGATAGAAACCCAGACCTTCAGAAAGGGGCTTAGGTCCTTGCTCTGCCGTGTATCTGGCTGCCTGTGAGATTAAGGGACAAGCTCAGGTGGTTACCCTGAGTGAGGGAGCAGGGATTAGTATCTGACCACAAAGGGGTTAATGAGGAGCAAGAACTCCCTGCATGGCCCTCCAGAGAGAGAGGCTGCACCTGTGTTTCAGTGCTGGAAGAGGAGCTTAGTGTTCTCTCTGCAGCTGGGGGGTCTCAAAGATATTCTAGGTCATTAGCTGAGGCCCTTCATATACTTGGCTCTTTCCTCCTGATCTGCAACCAAGTGTCCTGTCTCCTGCCACCACAGGGAGCTGCTACCTGGAGGATGGCTTCCAGCTGGTTTCTGTGGACTGGGTAACATCATCTTGGGATGGGATTCTCCTCACCTCCTCAGGGTGCTGATATAAGACAAACACACAATGGTGTGTGAAAGCAGCCTCAGCTTATTCAGCAACCTGGTTACTTATTCAGCTAAGGGATGCTCTTGCTGGCCTGCCAGGGCCTCTAACAGCACCTGCAGCATAAAAGGTGCAAATGGCTGTGGTACAGGTGACTGCTTTCAGGCCCTGGGGAGGACTTTTATCCCCCTGCCTTCCTGGGAGAAAGGTGAAATAACAGAGAAAATTTAGGAGCTCTTTCCTAGGTTCTTGAAGTGAAATGAGGTGAGAATCTAATTGTCTGTGCTTTTGTGGGAGATAGGGTTGGGTTTGTGAGGAGGTGACTGTAGGGAGGGGCTTGCTACATGCACCTCCTGGCAGAAGCCTGAACAAGAAACACTTGATTTACGTAGAGTAGGCTGTAAAATCTGTTTTGCTGCCCATTTGTCACCTGCTGCCCTGCGTACCTTGCTGCTTTGCTTGGAGCTCAGCAGGGGAGCTCAGCAGAACAGCAGGCTCAGAAGCCACAAATTGTGCCAAGCCTGTTTGAACAGAGGCTTTAATCTTTTGCTGGGAGCAACCAATGTGCCCCAGAAGAGTTCACCTTGGATGAAACACACCACATGGGGAGCTGTGATCAATTGATTCTGTGGGACCTCAGAAAAAGCCATTACCTCCTTGGCTAGCTTCACTCCGTGCTCGTAGGTGAGTGGTTTCTCCTTCATGTAAAGTAGCCGGGCCAAAGTTTTGGGATCATCCCGGAGATCAATCTAATAGAAAATACAAAAACCCTGTGCTTAATACCACCTTGCTGTAACTCTTGACACAGATATTCAGAGCTTTATGAACCCACAGTCATGTTCTCACATAAGGGCATCTGTCCTCCTTACCTGAGATGATACTTCAGAAATGAATTGCACATGTATTTTCCTTTTTTTTTCTTTTTCATTTTTTGTTTACTTTTTGTTCCCTTTTTTTCTGTTTAACAAGGATTAATTCTCAATGGTGGGTTATTGGGTCACAGCTCAGATAGCTGTGGTACAATAAAAATGCAGTTCTCAATGGCTCTCACAATGCCTCTTGGAAAGTGTTGGTAGGAAGCCTGAGCCACACTGGCAGGGGAGGTTGCTGAGACCCTGCACTGCATCACCCAAAAACCACCCGGGCAGGCCAGACAGATGCAGCTCAGTCTGACTGACTTGAAACAAAATCCTTTATTTCCATAGAAAACATCAAAGTGAAACATTCTGGCATATCAAACCCATCCATTTTCAGAGTGTGTAATCCAAAGGATAATGCTTTTATTTTAAAATGGGTGGCTTAGATTATTCCAGAGTGGAAAAAAAACCCTAAAACAAAACAGTGTCTGCAGGATTGGACTTTCCTATGGCACAAAGATTTTGGGTTTAACCAGAATTTGATCTGTTCCTCTAACTTGGCTTAGGTTACTGTTCAGATATTTTCCAGACTAGTATGTGTACTTCTTGCAGACTCCCACCACTCTACATCTTGGAAGCAAATCTATATTTAAGGCCAAAATAAAGTAGTTAGATTGCTTAGTCTAAAATTCACTATAGTACAAGCAAGACAGTGAGTCCTTAACAGCAATGTTGATGTAAAGCATGAGGGAGGCTATTTCCTTCCCATGCCTCTGAGTAATTAATTCAGTTAATTATTCCCGTTCTTAAAACTTAGTTTGAAGTTTAGCTTCTGCTTCCAAAAACAGACTTTGATGTTTTTTTTTCCTCCCCTCACTAAAGTCCTGTCAGAAATCTTTTCTCCCTATAGGTATTTATGCCTTGTTGCCCCATTAATACACATTTGAATAAAAAGATGGGATGAGTTCTGCCAGCTGTGACTAGCGTGATGAGACATCTGCATGTTGCTTTCAGTTCCCAGTTGCTGAGTTTTCCTCTAATGGAAAAGTCTGGCTGCATTTCATATAGGAAGTTAGATGATAGAAAAGCTTTCCTCAGAGCTGAGCCTCTAGCCACCCTGGGGTGGAGTAGGAGCCCCCTTGCTCTGAAGGCCCCCTGCACGGCTGACAGAGCCCTGGTGAAGCGTTACCTGGGTTCCTATGAGGACGTAAGGCACGTTGGGCATGCAGACTTTCAGCTCGGGCACCCACTCCTCCTGGACGTTGTGGTAGGAGGCAGGGTTCACCACCGAGAAGCAGATCAAGAACACATCTGTGTTGGGGTAGGACAGGGGTCTCAGCTGGTTGTAGTCCTCCTGCCCGGGGGAGAACAGCGAGAGCATTATTGGGTGGGGGGTAACTGCAGATGGGGGCATCACGTGCTCTTGATGAACTGCTCAGTGCTGTCCTTCCATGCTACACTTACAGCTTCCAGGGAGCTGCTGAAGGGGAGATCACCCCTCATGGACCAGGGTACTGTTTTCTCAGCATCTTCACCCAAGGGAGCCAAGACATTTTATTTGTGTGTGTTATCTGTGGTGATGGTGGTGTGGAGGGTAATGCTAAACAGTGGCCACCACTGGCGGGGTCATAAAAACTGATCTTGTGTGTGCTGGCCTCAGCCCTCCAGCAACGTGACACCATCCTGGGATGTGTCATTTGACTCTCCCTGCTAGATAATATCTGCTGATGACACACATCTCTAGGGGCTTTTCTGTTAATGTTGTGGTCTTTCTGTTCCCCAGGAGGCATTATGGACATACACTGGGAATTCATATTTTTTGTATAAGGTTGCTTGGTATCATTGCAGTCATGTGTGGTACACAGCTATGTGTCAACAAGCAGAAGACACTGTTCTTGAAAGCACAAAGCAGATCAAACCCATCCTTGTTGGTTGGGCAAATCACAGGGGAAGGAAAGATGTCTTCTCTGTGGGCTAGTTGTGAAGAGGATGAATTTTCACCCAGCACCAAGTGCAGCTGTGTTGTGTCATGAGCTGGCTTTGATAGCTGAGTTTCAAGGAAGACCTTAGGCCTGGTCTTGAGATATTGAGAGTGAGCAGAGGTTTTGCAGGCCATATGAAAGTGATAGGCTGGCTTTTTCTGATAGTGAGAGCATATGTAGCTGTGTCTGGTGGATACTTTTCAATGAAACCTATTAGAAATTTTCAGTGCAATGAAACAAATGCCTTTAGAGGGGATACACCTGTTCTGAAGAATTTTTGGGGGTTTCAGAATTAAAGAATGGGAAAGGAACCTGGCATTGGAGTGTGGGAAATGATATTACATGCTGATGGTCAAGTCTGAGACTTAGCTCTTCAGTTTATAGTTTCTGTGTTTTGGGCAAACCTCAGATCTCTGCAGTATGGTCACTTTTGCTTACAACTGTGTAGTAACTCAGTTGGTGCAGTTTTGCTTTCCAGGTACTGAAATTATTAATAACTCAAAAAAGAAAAGCAACCCGAAACCAAACAGCTGTTGTTGAGAACATTTATTTGAGGTAGGGAAAACCCACGTTAGGGGTAGGAGCAATGCCCTGCCTTGAAGGAGAATTTGATGCTTGACTATATCACTGTGTGCCCAGATTAGATATTGTCTCAATTCAGCCTTTCTTCTGTCTTGCTTTGATTGGGTCAACAGATGAGAAGTCCTAATTTTGAGTAGGGACTGGTAAATCTTCTTTCCAAAGCCTTTTGTTCATTGAATATGCAGGGGTAGGATGACCCTGACTGCTTCTGAATCTAATATCTAATTATTAATGGTTATGTAAAAAATGGTCTGCTCCAATATTTTCTAAACAAAACCCTATAATTACTTATTCTGAAAAGAAGTATGAGGCCAATTTTATCTCTGTCTCGTTAAAATGTTTAAAGAAACATCCTAAATCACAAACAAAATGTCTTGGTTTGGCTAACTGGATGTTCATTGTCTCAAACCCACTTCATCCCATGAGTAAACTCTCCATTACCACCTCCAGCCCCACAGCCACAGTATTCGGGGTAAAGCCAGGGCATTTATCAACGGATTTATGTCTTTCCAGTATCATCAAGAGTATTGATCTGAAGAATGATTTACCTGACAAGAGGAGGTGTCTGGACATATCAGCCCCTAAGAAAGAGTAGATTCCCCATGTTCAGGGAATGTCAGGAAAAAACCCTCAGAGCTATTTGCAGGAGCATCAGCGATACAGGCCATGAAGAATCAGAGTCAGTGGGAAGAGAATCACACGAGGCTCTGCAGAGGACACCCAGCTCCCAGCAGAGGAGGCAACAGAGGCTACATGGATGCCAAGAAGATGGGATCAACAGAGCAATTCCATTATAGAGATAAACAAGCTTTATGTGGATGCTATGAGTTCGAAAGGCCTGGACTGATTATAGGACATTATTTTAACCCATAACACCAAATCTGATATTAGACATGTTTATGCCACAGCCAAATTGCTCTGGTACCAGGTGCTGGGCAAGGTAATTTTCTGTGTTGTCAGTCCAGTTGCTTCAAACCAGCCTCCTAAAGCAGCCACACGGTGGCAGCAAGCCCTTGAGGAATCATAATTTAGGCTAGGTTCCCCCCCCCCCCCCTTTTTTTTTTTCTTTTTTTTGGAAAGAAATTGGCTAAATATAACCAGTTTCAATATTCCAGACGTGCATATTTAGAGGGGCTGGAACTTACTGTACCATTAAAATTACAAACTAAAAGCCACGACTACTCTGCCTGGCTCTGATAGCTACAGGAGTGTGTGTTTCGTTTTATTTTGCTTGTTCTTTCAGAGCTCCTAGAAAATCCTTTTTCAGGAGGTGCATTCCTGATTTGTGTTAGCAGTCCAGAGCATTACATAAACCACATGGAGGGACAGCCACACCTCGTGCAGCAGAGGTCTTGTCTTTTGCCAGGCCACCTGAGAGCTTGCATGGATGTGTAAAGCACAAGCCTCACTAATGTCACGGGTGAGAGTTGATCAGAGATCTGTATTTCCCAGTCTTACGTGATGGCAGGAGCTTCCAGGCCCCATCAGACAAGGACCCTGTCTCTGTTCATTCCT